>NW_020172595.1:724503-727955 GCF_003031525.2 Neophocaena asiaeorientalis asiaeorientalis
GACGACAGAGCTGCCTGGTCCCCTGCTCTGGGTGCTGCATGGACAGAGCCTCTTGCCATGGGGCAGGGTGACTAACCATCCCTGTATGCCCAGGCTGAAGGCCAAATGATAAGGAAAATAGGCTCATGGATGAGAAACCACGTCCCCAAGCACGCCAGTGACACAAAGAGGTGGCGTCAACAGAAGGAGCTGAGTCTCTGCACACGCCACCCTTGCACTGTTCCACGCTCTGCCTTTGCTCTTTGCTAAACACAATGCTCTGCTGCTCTTTTCCTCTCCCCTCAAGCAACCTGATTATGGGGAAATCAATGTGACCATCCCCTTCTCCAAATCTACAGGGCAGTGACCACCATGAGCAAGGGAACTGGCTCAGGGAGGGCAGGGTGAGACCACAGAACGCAGACCCAGTGCCCTCCTCTAAAGAGCCCTTGGACTGTGGGGCTGGACACGGAGGGGCTGGACAGGAAAGAACCTGGAGGTAAGATAAAAGCAGTGACCCCAGGTGTCCAAGGATTGGCTGGTCTCCTCTCCCTAAATGGTGAAGCGGTATCTGCTCACTACTCCTCCATATTAAGGAAATCCCAGCAAGCATGGGGGCAAGTGATGGGAACTTGAGAAGGATGCAGGCTGGGGGTGACCCAGAGGAATCGAAACTCAGAAGACAGCTCATGGAGGAGGAACTGGAGAGGTTGCAAAACATCTCTAAGTGGGGCCTCACAAGGGAGCATCACAGGCAGGGCTCTGGCACCATCCACTGAACCCTAGTTTGAGTCTTATGATCCTTCTACTTGGATTCTTAATACTGGCTGAAAAATTGGGGGAGAGAAACGCAGACAGGAAATCACCTTTCCTCTGAACTCCTCCTCGGTTTTTAACCCGTCCTCACCAGGTCACAAACACTTTACTTCAGGTTCCCTCTGATTCCAGGATCACCTAGACCCTCCCAACCAGCACATGATCCAACACATGCTCCCCAGACAAGCCCTGGTGAGCCTGAGAGTAGAGAAAAAGAGATGAGAACAAAAGGAGCTGCAACCCTCACTGCTGCCCAGTCTCACCCGAGCAAGGAGAGGCCTCGCTGGACACTAAGGGCCCCAGCCTGGCCCTGGCTTTGGGCAGGACCAAGGGGTTAGAGCAGACGTAGCTCCCATTCCCCTCACAAATACCTCAATGTCCAGCTCTTGGAACAGAGGCTTGTCATCCTCTCACATCTGTGCAGAGGGACACGAGGGGGACCCTACATCCCAGGCAGAGCCCCTCCCATCCCCACCTGTGCCCAGATTTCTCACCTGGGCTCCCCACAGCTAATGCTGTCTTCTTCTTCTTCGAGTAGCAAAGGACACAAGGCCCGATGATAAAAACAAGAGCAAAGGCAGCAACACCCAGGATGGTCCACCATTGACTCTGATGCAACAGGCTCTCTCCTGAGAGAGGGACTTATTATATATAACCCAGGCACCCCAGAGCCACAGGCCTGCTCTCCTCTCCCTGACCCTGGGCTCTGACCCAGGGTCACAACCTCCTCCAGGATCACCCCAGGCTCAGCAGAGGGCACAGTGTGTGCACTGTGATTCCCGCTGTGTTCCAGTGGCACTGGACCCGCTGCTCCTCTCCTTGGGGAACACTTTTGGTCACCCAGGTCCGCTAGGCCCCGTTCCCATCAGGCAGGGCACCCCCAGACCGCTGGGCCTCCTGGCTCATGGGTTCCTCATCCCAAAACCAGGCCATGGAGATATTTTGGGGAAAGAAGCCGAAAGCCCAGCATGTGAGGTTGACTGTGCCCTCTGAGTCCTGGCTGTGGGTCACGTTCACGGCTGGGGCCCCTGGGGGAGAAAGCACAGAGCCAGTGAAGCCCGGGGCCAAGCCCTGCTCCCTCTAAGGGAGACGGAGAGAACACGCTCCACCTCTGGCTGAGCCCTCGTCCACCCCAGACCTGCTCCAAGTCTGCTCTGCACCCTGGGGCCCAGTTCCTTCAGCTGGGCAGGAGGAGGGGCTGGGATGGGGCCTCACTCTCTTGGATCCACGTGTTGAAGCTGAGGAGGGGGCCGTGCAGGGGGGGCTCCTGGGGACCAGGAGGGAACTTTCTGGGACAGGCAGGCTGGGAGCCAGGGGCGCCCACCCCGGTCTAGGGGCTTCCTCTCCTGCCTGACACCCCTCTTCCCTGGTACAGATTCTGTCGGAGGGCCCACTGCTCCCCTGGCTGATTGTCACTGGTGCGGTTCATTCCCCTCCCCACCTGCCCATCTTTCTACAGTGGATTTAACAGAGCAGGAAATTGCAGGACACCACGCCAACAGAGCAAATGTGCACCCAGAGGACAGGAAGGGTCTCCGTGTGCAGAGTCACGGCGGGGAGGCTCTAGGGGTCTGGGGGAGAGGAAGGGCCCTGGCCCAGGAGCAGTACCTGTTCTCTCCCTGAAGCCTGTCCAGGATTCCAGATAGCCCCGCAGTCTTCCACATGGGGTTCTACCCTGCCTGTCTCACGGTCATAGCGCAGGGGGGCTTGGCCATCCAAGTGTCCCCCAGCGAAAAAGCTGGACTGCACAGATCCATCCCGGGTCAGCGCCGTGAGGTTGTAATGAAGACTGTGTGATCCTGGGGAAGGGGGAACCGCAGATGAAAGAGCTTTCCGGAAACAAGTGCACATCAAATGTTTAGCAGACAAGTTCTGCTGTCCTGACCTGCTCCAGGACTGAGGATGCAGAACACGCACATGTACAAGGGACCACAATGAGAATTTTTCCAACACGGGAAAGAAGAAAAAGAGAAGGGAAGGAGAGGGGAATTGAGGAGTGGAGGGAGGGGTGGAGATGGGCAAACATGCAGGACAAGTGCCAGGACAGGGAGGCACCAGCTCCCTAAGAGTCCAGGCAGGAGGCCAAGGGGAGAGGCTGGCCTGCAGGGGGCAAGGGAGAGGCAGGAAGACCAGGGTGAGGGGAGGTGGAGTCAGAGGGGAGGGAGGGGCAGTGTCAGGCCCAGGATCAGAGGCATCCCTGGTCAGAGGCGGGTCAGGTGAGATGGAGAGCGAGGGTTGCTGCCCGTGGGGCAGGCTCATCATGGACAAGGTGGGCTCAAGGGAGGGTGAGGCACGAGGCAGAGGGGCCTGAGGGGCTGGGCTGTGGCCCTAAGAGAGTGGAAGGTGGGCCAGTACCCCTGGTGGAGGTGAAGCAGTGGGTCTGGGCCCAGAGTGCAAGAGGCATGGTGAGGCCCCAGGTGGGGAGGTGGATGGACCTGCCAGTGTCCCCTGGGAGAGGTGGGTGTTGGGGGCCTGAGTCAGTGCCATGGGCCCAAGGGTCATGGAGAATTAGAAGGAGTGGTGGCAAGAGAAAATAGAACTGGAAAGCCAAGGTGCACATAGGGAGGGACCTGCATGGTGGGAGTGGTTGGGGGCAGGTCACACCTCCACAGAGGCTGTGGGTCAGGCAGCCAGCACAGGAGGGGCAGGGCTGGGGG
>NW_020172595.1:728002-730298 GCF_003031525.2 Neophocaena asiaeorientalis asiaeorientalis
CCTGACCATGGCATCAACAAGGATTTTGGATACATGGTTGAGGTAGTGAGAGCCCACTGGGGTCAGTGAACCCAAGAGAGGGTGATGAAGGCCAAGGAGGTGGGCAGTTGGACCAAGGGTAGTATTCCTATTGGGGAGGGAGGAAGGGCAAGAGGCTGCAGAGGAAACAGTGGTGAGGGTGGATTGGGGGGCAGGGGATGAGCATGCCTCAGGGGTGACTCTGGGGGCTCTTGGGTTAGGGTGAAGACAGGAGAGGAGGGGTGCTCTGGTAGAGGGAGGGTGAGGATGGCATGGTGATTCCTGGGAGGAAGCTTGCGATTGATGAGAACGTGGTGATGGCCCCAGGCACTCAGGCAAGGAGTGGAAGCTGGGCAACGTGCCATGGGGGTAGGTGCAGAGGGACCAGGGCAAGTGGAGTCCAGCACCTGAGGCCTGGAGAGTGGAAGCCTCCAGAGGGTGACATTTGGGATGCAGGAGTGGGGAAGGGGCAATGCTGGGTGAAAGGTCCACAGTTAATGAGGGCCAAGAGCTGGTGCCTGCACTGCGGCAGAGGTAGGAGGATGGGTGCCAAGACCTGGGGGCTGTGCACTGTGCTCAGGGTACAGTTGTCAAGGCCCATCACCACAGCTCCCCCTGGTGATGAAACTAGTGGGGATGTAGGGAATTCATACTGGGCAAAAGTGAGTGTGGGCAAAAGTCAATCCCAGAAATGTAAGGTCAGTGAAAGCTGGGGGAAGGTAGGAGCCATACAGGTGACTGATCCTTGCAGGTAAAGATCCATGAGGGACGAGAGGATGAGGGTGAGGACGCCCTAGGAAGGGATCAGAGAACCGCAGGGAGGCGGGAACAGCAGGGAGGGTGAGGGCAAATCCTGAGGGGGCGCAAGAGATGGCAGGGGAGGAGGCAAGGAGAGAATCAGGGGTGGGAACAGGGGCACAGCAGAAAATAAGAATTAACATTGGGGGGGGCAGTGGAGACCACAGAAATCACAGGAAGAATCCCTTGGCTCCAAAACGGTCAGACCCTAACTTCTCTCAGTGAAAATAATGAATAAACAATCTATAATAAGAGTAGAGGGTGTGATGAACTGGGAGATTGGGATTGACATATATACACTGATGTGTATAAAACGGGTGACTAATAAGAGCCTGCTGTATAAAAAAATAAATAAAATAAAATTCAAAAATTCAAAAAATAAAGAATAAAATATAGTAAAAAAAAAAAAAAAGAGTAGAGTGTTTTATTTGAGCCAAATTAAGGACTAGCCGGGAAGCCAGCTTCCCAGATAACTCTGAGAAACTGCACTGGAGAAGCAGGGTTTTCAGCACAGTTGTTTTTTTTTGTTGTTGTTGTTGTTTTGGGGGGGTAATTTTTTGGCTGCCTCGTACCAGAATCTTAGTTCCCGGACCAGAGATTGAACTCTGGCCAACGGCAGCGAAAGCTCTGAGTCCTAACCACTGGACCGCCAGGGAATTCCCCTTCAGCACAGTTTTATAACTCGTCAGAACAAACATTAAACAAGTCAGGGCTACATTTCTCCAAGGTTTAAAAAAAACAAACAGACCAGCACGTACACGTGCAGCACATACAGTACGGCCTTGGCACCTGGGAAGGGAGTCTTATCATCAAAGGTGAAGCAGCTTTGGAGTCCCAGGAAGAGGGGCATTTAGTCTTTTTTTTTTTTTTTTTAAATGTGCCCTTTCCTTTAATAATTAAAGCAGATGTACAATGTATGTCTGACAGGCCACAAAGAGGCAAGTTACTTAGTGCAAAATTCAACTTAGTTCATGTATAAGACAGAATGACTTTTCTGTATCTGAATATGGGAAAACATTTTTTGTCACTTCCCTCAGTGAAAGCCAGGATCGGCCACAGTGCCCACAGCGGTAGGAAGTGTGGTTCAGGGCCCTTGGGCCCTTCCTAGAGCTCCAGTCACTAGAAAGAGACCCTCAACTCCAAGGCCTGAGGCCCTTGAGCGCTGCCTGCCTGGAAGCCCCCTGATTCCCGAGGCCAGAAACGGGAAAAGGGCAGAGCCGAGAACAGGAGGAGAGGATAGCGCTCAGGGGCCTAAGAGGGCACCCCACACACCGGTGGGAAGTGGCCGCCTGAGCGTCGGACCTCCAAGAGCCCTAGATCGCCTCTTACGGGAGCAACCCGGGCTTGGGGGCAGCTTTCCCACCCAGGGCAGTCAGAGGACGCGGATGTGTGAGGAAGAGGAAAGCAGGGAGGGCGGGTGCAGCAGGGGGAGCAGAGGGTGAGAGTTGGAAAGAGACTGAAAAGCAGGAAAGTGCTGTGG
>NW_020172595.1:730345-773593 GCF_003031525.2 Neophocaena asiaeorientalis asiaeorientalis
GCATTTGTGTATATATATACATAAAACATTTATATATATAGCATTTGTGTATATATATAGCATATTTATATATACACATAAATATATATATACATATGTACAAATATATATACAAATGTATATATACAAATTGTAATATATATACAAATATATATAATATATATACAAATATATGCAAATATAATACATATCTATTATGTATACAAAAATATATATATATTTAAATATATACATATATATATATATAAAATGATACTGTTTAACACCTGAAGGTGACAAATTATTCTGGATTAGACATTTATGTATATAAAACAAAACTGCTTAACACCTGAAAATGACAAGAGAAACTCTGGAACTTTTTTGACCCAGGGACAGGAAAGAATGACCGGACCATTGGTTGCCATGGACACTGTTTCCACAGCTGCATTGCTGTTTCGACTGTCATTACATGTAGTTTGAAGGACTGTGCTATGAGAAAAAATATAGCTTTTTCTTGATTTAACAATGATCTAGGCAGGACAGACAATAATAACCCCACTTAATTAATGGATAAACTAAGGCTGAGAGAGATTACACACTCTATAAAGGGGAAGAACTAGATTGGAACCCAGGTTTTTTGACTTTTTCTTTTCTGGTGTCTGTTTTCAGTCTGTAACTCATCTATGGTCAAAAAAGGAGGAACTCATTTGTGGCAAAAATCATCAGACATCCTACAGTCACTAGAACAAAAACCTCACAAAGGTAGGACACCTGTTCACTACTGTAGCCTCAGTGCTGAAGCCAATGCTTGTCCCAGAGCTGGCATTTAGTAAATATGTGTAGAATGAATGAATGGGCAAATGAATGAACGGTGTAGCTGTTTATAAGTAGGGAAACACAGCTCCAGAAATGTTAAGCGACTCACCAAAAGTCACTTATCATATTTTATAAATTACAAGACATATGTGGACATATGCTGTGCTCAGTGCCCAGAAAGTGCAAGACAAGGAGGGAGCTGGTGTGTGACACTGTGAGATGGCAATGCAAGCCAACTTCTGCTGAGATACTCTAGGCGATCAATTTCCAAGAGAGGCTCATCTCTCAGAGGACCACTACCCAGCCATTGCCACTAGAGGGCTCATCAAGACATTTAATCAGGAAGATACAGGCAGTCTGGGAGCCTCTTTTTGTTCAGGCCGTTTGTTTCCACAGTTTCTTTTCATTGCATTCCCCCCGCCCCCCCATTATCTCTTTTCCCATGCTAGCTCTGTATTCAGATTAAATCTTCCTTCATGTCAATTTAACAATTTTACCACATCCAAATTTTTCTAATGCCAGTTTTCATCAATCCTGACATTTATGTTATTTGTCTGACTTCACTAGTGAGTTCTGCTTTTTAAACACTTGCAGCTCTGTGATCCAGTATCCAACGATGCATTATACTTCAGCTCCATTCACAAATCGGGTATCAACTGCAAGCAGCTAAACACAAGCAGTGAATACTAATCAGAACAAGGAAGAATGTGTCTGTTGTGGTCTCAGTGTGAGAGAAAATGCCTCTGCTCAGGGGTGCATCTGTACCTCACTTTGCTTGCTGCCCCATATTGGTTACATGACCGATGGTAAATGTCACTGCTGAAAGCTCCATGAGTTTTTTTTAAGGTTCCCAAAGAGGGTGTAGAACACTAAAATATTTCATAACTTTTGCATCTACATGACAGCAATGTCCACGAGCTTCCGCCAGGCACGTTGAAGGCAGAAGCTGTTTATATGGCTCTCCACTGTGTCCTCGGAGCCACACATAGTAACTGGCATATGTGTCCTATGTAAAGATCTGATGGATGGTTAAGAGAATCATCACACACCATCTCTCCCATGGGTAGAGCAGAGGAGCTGAAAAACTCTCCTGGGTGGAGAAAATCAAAAATACCTTGAAGCTGCCCTGATTCAGGGATGCTGCCTTAAAAACTCTTGGGTGGGGTCCTAAGCCAAAAATGGAGCAACTCTGCTTGTGTCATCTTCAAATTCTTTCAAGGGTGAGGCCTGAGATGCTGCAAATATTTTAAAAAGCAGAATGCACCTGTCAGGGCAAATTAATGCCATAAATGTCAAAACTGATGACACATTTCCTACTGTTCATTGTACACACAGATAGGTTTATTTGTGTCTGCATGTCCAAAATTCATTTTCAGGCTGGGGGCTCCCCAAGAATGGGGAGGGTGTCTGGTTTCTCTTGCTTGGCTCAAAACTCAAAACAGATTAAAGGCTAGGTCCAAGGACCTGTCATTGAAAGCCTAGAGAAGAAAAAGCTGAAGGATAAAAGTTTTATGAGGAGGGTGCTGAGCAGTTATTCATCACTTGAGATTCAGCTCTAATGAGGTAAACAGTGAATGAAGACCCGAGTTTAACTCCACCTCTTCCACTTCCACTCTGCCACTCTGAGTGGGAGCTACTCTTCGTTGCGGTGTGCGGGCTTCTCATTGCGGTGGCTTCTCTTGTTGAAGAGCACGGGCTCTAGGGACATGGACTTCAGTAGTTGTAGCTCGCCGGCTCTAAAGCACAGGCTGAGTAGTTGTGGCGCATGGGCTTAGTTGCTCCGCAGCATGTGGGATCTTCCCGGACCGGGGCACGAACCCGTGTCCCCTGCATTGGCAGGCGGACTCTCCGGACTCTCAACCACTGCGCCACCAGGGAAGCCCCATTGAATTGAAACTTTTAAGATGAGACTATTTTTTTTTTGAATTGAGGTGTAGTTGATGTACAATATAAGTTTCAAGTGTACAACATAGTGATTCACAATTTTTAGGTTTATAGTTATTATAAAATATTGGCTATATTCCCTGTGTTGTACAATATATCTTTGCAGCTTATTTATTTTATACACAGTAGTTTGCACTTCTTAATCCCTAACCCCTATCTTGCCTCTCCCCCCCCCCACCCACTGGTAACTACTGAGTTTGTTCTCTATATCTGTGAGTCTGTTTCTTTTTTGTTATATTTACTAGTTTGTTCTATTTTTTAGATTCCACATATGTTATAGCATACAGTATTTGTCTTTCCCTGTCTGACTTATTTCACTCAGCATTGTACCCTCCAAGTCCATCCATGTTGTTGCAAAAGGCAAAATTTTCTTCTTTTTTTGTGGTTGAGTAATACTCCATTGTATATGTATACTACATCTTCTTTATCCATTCATCTGTTGGATACTTTTGTATCCAACTGACACCTTTGTCAGTTGCTTCCATATCTTAGCTATTGTAAATAGTGCTGCTCTGAACATTGGGATGCATATATCTTTTCAAATTAGTGTTTTTGTTTTTTTCAGTTATATACCCAGGAGTAGAATTGCTGGGTCATATGGTACTTCTATTTTCAATTTTTTGAGAAACCGCCATACTGTTTTCCACAAGAGGCTGCACCAATTTACATTCCCACCAACACTGTACAAGGGTTCCCTTTTCTCCACATCCTGGCCAACATTTGTTATTTGTGTTCTTTTTTTGTGGGGGTGGGGGTCTGATTCATAATTTAATAGGTGTGCAGGTCCGGGTCCCTTATTTCTGCTGCTCACGGGTCCACTGCTCTGGGGTCACGGTTTTCTGCTCAAAGGCATGGATGTGCAGGAGCTCTTCTGCTAGGCAAGTGTTCACAAGCCGGTGTCTCTGAAGCAGCGGCTTCCCCTCGAACTTGGCCGACACCACCAGGACCGGAAGCTGGACGCACAAAGGCTGGGAGTCGTGTCCTGCATTTCCACATGCTCCGCCCCCAGGTCCCACTGCAGCTTCTCCCGGCGGTACTCGGCGCCGAGTTCCATTGTGGCAGCCCAACGGGGGCGGCAGCCCAGCAGGGACAGAACCCCTGCTCGGACCCCTGCCACACTTATTTGTGTTCTTTTTGATGACAACCATTTATTTATTTATTATTGGAGTATAATTGCTTTACAATGGTGTGTTAGTTTCTGCTTTATAACAAAGTGAATCAGTTATACATATACATATGTTCCCATATCTCTTCCCTCTTGCGTCTCCCTCCCTCCCACCCTCCCTATCCCACCCCTCTAGGTGGTCACAAAGCACCGAGCTGATCTCCCTGTGCTATGCGGCTGCTTCCCACTACCTATCTATTTTACGTTTGGTAGTGTATATGCCCATGCCTCTCTCTCGCTTTGTCACAGCTTACCCTTCTCCCACCCCGTGTCCTCAAGTCCATGCTCTAGTAGATCTGTGTCTTTATTCCCATCTTACCCCTAGGTTCTTCATGAATTTTTTTTCTTAAATTCCATATATGTGTGTTAGCATACAGTATTTGTTTTTCTCTTTCTGACTTACTTCACTGTGTATGACACACTCTAGGTCCATCCACCTCACTACAAATAACTCAATTTCGTTTCTTTTTATGGCTGACTAATATTCCATTTTATATATGTGCCACACCTTCTTTATCCATTCATCCAATGACGGACACTTAGGTTGCTTCCATCTCCTGGCTATTGTAAATAGAGCTGCAATGAACATTTTGGTACATGACTCTTTTGAGTTATGGTTTTCTCAGGGTATATGCCCAGTAGTGGGATTGCTGGATCGTATGGTAATTCTATTTGTAGTTTTTTAAGGAACCTCCATACCGTTCTCCATAGTGGCTGTATCAATTTACATTCCCACCAACAGTGCAAGAGTGTTCCCTTTTCTCCACACCCTCTCCAGCATTTATTGTTTCTAGATTTTTTGATGATGACCATTCTGACTGGTGTGAGATGATATCTCATTGTAGTTTTGATTTGCATTTCTCTAATGGGTAATGATGTTAAGCATTCTTTCATGTGTTTGTTGGCAGTCTGTATATCTTCTTTGGAGAAATGTCTATTTAGGTCTTCCGCCCATTTTTGGACTGGGTTGTTTGTTTTTTTGTTATTGAGCTGCATGAGCTGCTTGTAAATTTTGGAGATTAATCCTTTGTCAGTTACTTCATTTGCAAATATTTTCTCCCATTCTGAGGGTTGTCTTTTGGTCTTGTTTATGGTTTCCTTTGTAAGGAGAATGTTGAATCACTATTGCTGGACAACTTCACCAAACATTCTCGTTTGTAAAGATGGGAGACTAGACGGGAGTGTGCATTCGCTGACATCTTTGTGAGAGGTGACAAATGGGCGCAAATCCTGTTCGGGAACAATTCATTAAGGGGTGTGCTTGCTCAGCTTCCTCAATCTGGGCAGCACAGTAACCGCATGTGCCAGTTGGGGTCACTTGGATTTTGTACTGCCCTTTAACAATACCTAAAGAAAGACATCCTCTAAACTTTGGGCTTTATAAAGAAGAAAGGAGGATTAGATGAGTGTGGCTGGACTCACATGCTGGAGTGAGCTGTATACAGTCACTAA
Source organism: Neophocaena asiaeorientalis asiaeorientalis (assembly GCF_003031525.2). Lineage (NCBI taxonomy): Eukaryota > Metazoa > Chordata > Mammalia > Artiodactyla > Phocoenidae > Neophocaena > Neophocaena asiaeorientalis. Next base: position 735,702 of record NW_020172595.1, read on the forward strand.
ATAGATGACACACATAGATATATGTAGCAAATTACAAGTGTCACAATGAGTATGATGAGTAATATGACTTGGAAGCCAACTACCAAATCTTGTAGTTCAGGATTCCAAGACTAAGGGCGGGATTTCCCTGACTCTTTTTTTTTTTTTTTTTTTTTTTTGCGGTACGCGGGCCTCTCACTGTTATGGCCTCTCCCGTTGCGGAGCACAGGCTCCAGACGCACAGGCTCAGCGGCCACGGCTCACGGGCCTAGCCGCTTCGCGGCCTGTGGGATCTTCCCGGACCGGGGCACGAACCCGTGTCCCCCGCATCAGCAGGCGGACTCTCAACCACTGCGCCACCAGGGAAGTCCTCCCTTACTCTCTAAGGCTTCATTTTTTTCCTTCGGGATGTTTCTGCAGCGTCTTCACCTTGTCCTTTTCTACCTTCAGTACTATCCAGAGACCAGATGGCCATGCATCTGTCTGTGGGTCCTTAAAGGCAGGAACCATGCCCCCCTTCCTAGCAGCACCTTGCAGAGGTGGCCACATTCTGGAGATGGAGGCTACGTGGTAAGATGAGGGAGGTGCACTCAGCAAAGCCCCTGCACTTTTGGCAGAACTGCTGACCCAGAGGGACATGGGTGTCTTGGGGGTAATTAGTATGGGCCAGTTGACTTTAAGAGTTTCCCTTATCCTATGTTCCTTTATGCCAGTATCCTATGTACAACCCCAGGATCTGTGGAAGCAGCAAAAAGAACTGAGACTGAATTTCCCTCTAGTCCAACTGTACTCAATTCATACTTGATGAGTGACCAGTGGGCTACCTCCTGTAGACATGGTCTTTTGGCCTGGATGTTGGGATGACTCGGATGTGGTGCTTTTGAGAGAACAGAAACCTGTATCCCTCAGCTAGACAGACCGAGATGAATAGACAAAAAGGCATGGAGTGTTTGACCCCTGCTGGGCACTTAATAACTGTGTTGTTAAATGAATGGATTTAGATATGTGACCTAGACTGGAACAAATATTTGCTTTATTTCTTTGATAATACTTAATGAATATCTCTTATATTTGAATTGTACGTATCTCCCCCAAATAGTTTTTATGACTAAACCTGGTAGATAAGTAAAGGCAATTTTCCTGAGGGTGTAATCACGGCCAGAATTAGGTGATACTCAGAGAAGACAGGCATTCTGAGTGTCCCTAACATGTTTATTCCCAGGGCCAGCCACCTTCCTCATCTGGTGATTCCAGGGCTCCAGACTGGGGGAGGGGAGTGGAGGCCTGAGGACAACACACATCATACTTCATGGTCCTTTACAGGCTGAGGAGTCTGGTTTGCTCTAGAACCAACTGTAGCCACTGCTGGGATCCTCTTTATGGTGCGTGCCAATCCATGGCATGGGGATGATAAACAACTCTGGTGGATGGATTTAATGGATGAAGGAAACAATTTTCCTAGGGAGAAAGAAAGTGGTTTGTTTTTAAGACTTGGTTCCTCTCTTAGTCCTGGTGGTTTGTGATTTATAAAGATCTATTCAACTCATCTCTATGGCTCCTTCCTATTTACCACTTTCTTCAGATCCTGATACCACTAAAGATACACAATTTCCAAAAATGTTGAAGTAATATAGGAAAAATAAAATTATTTTGATCAGTGGAATGGGGGGAGGGATGGAAATACAGATAATTCTTTTTTTAAAACTCTTTTTGGTCAAATATTTAAAAGTTTAAAATTTAGCAAGTTTGGTAATACAAACTTTCCTCTTACTTTCTGTACACTGAGTCTTTTGAATCATCTCTTGGTTTTAGTCTCTATAGAGGTTAAGAAGGTGCCATTGCCAGGACTTAGAGTCCTGGTTTGGAGTGAGAAAAGGCTCCACCAACCTGGAGCGAGAGTATCTGACTTTTCATCACGAGTCATATGATCAAAAAGCCACTTGTTTGTGATTACAGTGAAGTCAAGAAGGGCCTCCCTCTACTGATGAATATTGAACGTGATTCATGCGTGTGTCAAGTACATATGAAGGCTTTCATCCCCTTTTTCCTTTTCTTAGCCATCCTTCAGAGTGCCCTAGTTTCATGGTGTGCTTTTGGTGGAATTAAACTGAACTCTTCAACTGAATAAAGCATTACTTTTGGCTTAATCACACTTACAAATGGATCCTGCACTGTGGGTTTGCCTCTTGGGGCAGAGGTCAGTGCACAATGGCATCAGTGACCAACAGGAATGAACGAGGTTTTAATGCCCTGCATGAGCTGGCTAATCATGTAAGCGCCCCTGCTGAGATTCCAACATGCACTTCATCCTTCAGTCAGGATGGCCCCAAAGGGCTGGCCCTTCCATGTCCAGCAGAGGCCAGAAGTTGAAGGCTTGGATTTTAGACTGAAAGTCAGCAAGAGGAAGTCACAGGGTTGGCATGGAGTCCTTTTATCTCCCTTTTTAGAAACAAGGCCCCTCTGAGACAGAAAAACACCTAGAGCCCCCCTTTGAGAGCTGTCACCCATTGTCTCTCCAAGACAGAGTAGCCCTGCTCATAAAAACCTACCCAATCCTGGTTTAAAAAAATCTTCTGCAGAATTCCAGAGTGGGTAGTAGTTAATACAAAATAACATAATTTCTGACATGAGTGGATGTCCAAAAATGTTTCCATTTTCTCCTCTTCTCTTACCCGACCAATTTCTCATCTTATAAAAATTTCCAAAGTTTTACATCTGCATTTATTTAATAGTTTAAGCCTCACTCCAGCTCTCACCATGTCTTACTATATTTGTGTTTTTATGCTCCTCTTCCTGTCTGCTTTATCTCTCTCCATACTGTCTTTCCCTTCCCTCCTCTCTCCTTTTCCCTCTGTCTCTCACACTTTCCTTTGTCCCTCAGTTCTGACCTCAATTTTTATGCTTCTTGCTCCTTTTCTTTCCATCTCTGTGTGTCTCTGCGTCTTTGCAGAGCTCTCTCTGTGTACGTTTCCTCGCCTTTGACAATTTCTTATGCCTCAGCTCCCCTTGCCCACCTCATCCTCCTCAGGTGCCCTTATTCCCATAATGTCCTGCACATTTCAGAGCCAGGTGCTCACCACTAGGAAGCCGAATCCAACAAAGAGTGCAACAGTGGTGGCAGTGGTAGCCAGGGAAATGAAGGGGATTCTGATGGGTGTCAGGAGCCCGGGGGGTTTCACTGCTGTTACTGAATCTGTTCCATCTGGTTTAGTGTCTGGATGTTCAGTGGTATAACCTTCCGTGGTCCCCAGGTCTGGGGTGGTGTAGTCCTCCGTGGTCCCTGGGTCTGGGGTGGTGTAGTCCTCCGTGGTTCCTGGGTCTGGGGTGGTGTAGTCCTCCGTGGTACTCATCCTCCTCAGGTGCCCTTATTCCCATAATGTCCTGCACATTTCAGAGCCAGGTGCTCACCACTAGGAAGCCGAATCCAACAAAGAGTGCAACAGTGGTGGCAGTGGTAGCCAGGGAAATGAAGGGGATTCTGATGGGTGTCAGGAGCCCGGGGGGTTTCACTGCTGTTACTGAATCTGTTCCCTCTGGTTTAGTGTCTGGATGTTCAGTGGTATAATCTTCTGTGGTCCCCAGGTCTGGGGTGGTGTAGTCCTCCGTGGTCCCTGGGTCTGGGGTGGTGTAGTCCTCCGTGGTTCCTGGGTCTGGGGTGGTGTAGTCCTCCGTGGTTCCTGGGTCTGGGGTGGTGTAGTCCTCCGTGGTTCCTGGGTCTGGGGTGGTGTAGTCCTCTGTGGTGCCCGGGTCTGGGGTGGTATAGTCCTCTGTCGTGCCTGGGCCCTCAGTGACATGATCCTTAGTGGTCTCTGGGTCAAAAGTGATAGTGTTTTCAGGGCTGGTCTCTGGGTGTTTAGTGGAAACATTTTGGCTTGTTCCTACTCAAAAATAATCTCTTTTAATGTGGATCATTGATGGCCCATCATCATCCGCTTTGCTTACTATTCTTCACAAGTATCTTGCCCATTCAAATGACACTTCTCCCCATATAATGTGATTTTATTTATTTGAGTTAAGGATCATTTGATATTTTAGGTTTAATTCTGATAAAATATTCTACAACATGCACCACAATATGGAGTATCCAGAGCTAAGTCATGTCCTTAGAAGATCTTCTCACCCAGCCTTTGATTCTGCCCTTGGTGGTTCTGGTCTCTTTCCATGGAAAAGTAAGCCTGACTCTTTCTAAACCTCCCTTCCCCCTGGGTTGATATTTCAGTATCCTGGGTATTCAGACTCCATGTTCCTTTGTGTCACCTCTCATCCAGTTATGCCTGGGTCTCTGGTAAACAAGTGAGGCAGGAGCCATGATTCTTATTAGAGATTGAATTCAGGTCGTGGCTTGGTATATGTTTTAGAATGAGGCAGCTCCTGGGTCAGATCTGGGGCCAAAGTGTCAAGATTGAGGGCAGGTAATATTCAAGGTGGTTTGAGGGTAGGAGAAGTCACAAAGGGCTGTGGATGTGGTCTGGTTGGGGTTGATAGAAGCACTGAATTGGGTATAAGTAGAAGGAAGAGATGGATCTTTCCACCTCCCACCACCTCCACCTGCAGGGCATCAGGACTGAGAGTGTTTATCCTTATGAATAAGTGCAGCCCACATGGCATAAATTTTGGGGTTTTTGGCTTCTCTGCTCAAAACAATTCCCCCCTACCTGCTGCCGATTCCTCAAATAGGGCTCAAATATTTCATTTCCCAAGGAGGGATGAAATACAGAAAGTTAAGGTCTAAATAACGAAAAGCAGAACATTTCCTTAAAAGAGGATGTAAGAAAGATAATGAACAGGACCATTGGAACCTACTCCCCTGTGACAGGGAACTGGGGGTAGGTACCAGGGTGTGGAGCTCCCCAAGGATCTCTCACCTATTCCACACCTTCTCTCAAGACTGGCCCTGCCTGAGTCCTAAGAGGTTCCTTCTCCAGGGATCCCGGCCCCTACCTCTCCAGACCCTGGGGAACCTTTGCACTCTTCTCTCCAAAAATAGTTCACTCACCCAGTTCCAAACACCGGAACAGAAGCAGCAGCAGGAGAAGGGATGAGGCAGCACATTTGCATCTCAAGAGAATCCAAATGGGCTGGAACCCAGGATGCTTCTTCCTCCCTCCTTCTCTCTACTTTTTCTCTCTCTCTTTCTCCTTAAGCACAGAGTGGCTGTGGGGTTCATATGTGCTGCTACAAAGGAATCCAGAATGCCTGGGTCTTCCTTCCTTCTTTCAGGGAGGAACAGCCTGCTTCTTTACTCTCTGTCAATCAAGGGAAGAAGAATTTGATGCAGAGGAGGGCCAGGGCAGAAGAGAGATGTCATAAGTGCAAGAAGGGGATCTTGGCTCTGCCCAGAGCCCAGAGTTGAGCATAACAGGTGATCAAACTTGTCAGCGTGGGTGGCATCGCTTTCTGATGCAGAGCCCTAGATGAAAGCTGTCCCCCACACAACGTCTCAGTGCTCAGGGCTTGGGCTTCCTTTTCCACAGGTGGGAGTGGTAAGGTTGGGGCGACCAAGGAGGGTTTCTGGCAGGCCTGCCTGGGGGATAGTGCATGGTGAGAAGAGGGCTAGATGTCAGAGGGCACAGAGCACCTGGGTCCTTAACAGAAAGGAGGAACGTTGATGAGGGGGGAGAAATACCCAATCTCTCTATCTTTTTAAAAATGTTTGTTTATTAATTTGGCTGCGCCGCACCTTAGCTGCAGCACATGGGATCTAGTTCCCTGACCAGGGATTGAACCCCGGCCCCCTGCATTGGAAGCCTGGAGCTTTAGCCACTGGACCACCAGGAAGGTCCCCCAATCTCTATCTTAGAACTGCCCTCTTCTCTCAGTCATCCACCCAAGTCCTTGTCAGTGGCTCATCTCCTACCTGCAGATTCATCTCCTTGCTGCTATTACTTGAATGCCCTCAACCCACCAAGATTTCCTCAGTGACCAGATGAAATTAGTTCACCTCCAAGAGTCCCATCGGGCTTGGAATGAGAATACCCATATTCCTTCCTTTGCTGATTCCCACCCCTGCATCATTCAAGATTGTCCAGAAAATTATAGCTGCTTCTTTTCATTCAGAGTCAGGAAGTTTCCTGCCATTCGTGGGGCCTCCCTCTTTCCCAGTATCCTCTTAAGTGGAAGAGGAACTCGGGAATTACAGGACGGCTGGAACCATGTTCCCCTGTCAGATGGCAGCTGATTCCCTGAAAGTCAACTTAGTGAATGGCTGGTTTACCAAATTTAATTGATTGCTTCAACTACTAATTTTATTTGAGTGGATTAAATATTATTTAGATGAATTAAGAAGGTATTTGTATATATTTAATATAACTAATGAATATATTTTAAAGGACTATCATAAGGAATAGATATTATTTTTAAGTCAAGAGACACAATTTGCATATAATAAAATTAACCTTTTTTCATGTATATATCTATAAAGCTTTTTGTTTTGTTTTATTGTAAATTTATTTTGAGATAATTTTAGACTTACAGGAGAGTTGCAAAGATAGTACAGAGAAATTATAAAATTTATACAATTATAGAAACTAAGAAATTAACTTTGGCATAATACTATTCACTAAATTACAGAATTTATTCAGATTTCATGTGTTTTTCCATTGATGTCCTTTTTCTGTTCCAGGATCCAATCCAGGGTTCCACATGGCATTTATTTATAGGTCTCCTCAGTCTCCTCCAATCTGTGACAGTTCCTCTGTCTTTGTCTTTCATGATGTTGACACTTTTGAAGAGTATCAATATTTTGTAGAGTGTCCTGAAACTTTGTTTCTTTTAAAAAATTTTTATTATAGTTGATTTATAGTGTTGTATTAGTTTCTGCTGTACAACAAAGTGTATCAGTTATACATATACATATATCCACTCTTTTTAGATTCTTTTCCCATATAGGTCATTACAGAACATTGAGAAGAGTTCTCTGTGCTATACAGTAGGTCCTTATTAGTTATCTATTTTATATATAGTAGCGTGTATATGTCAATCCCAGTCTCCCAATTTCCGCCCCCCACCGAGACATTTCCCCCCCAGGTAACCATAAGTTTGTTTTCTATATTTGTGACTCTGTTTACGTCTCCCAATTTCCGCCCCCCACCGAGACATTTCCCCCCAGGTAACCATAAGTTTGTTTTCTATATTTGTGACTCTGTTTCTGTTTTGTAAATAAGTTCACTTGTACCATATTTTTAGATTCCACATGTAAATAATATTATATGATATTTGTCTTTCTCTGTCTGACTTACTTCACTCAATATGACAATCTCTAGGTCCATCCATGTTGCTGCAAATGACATTATTTCAGTCTTTTTTTATGGTTGAATAATATTGCACTGTATATATGTACCACATCTTCTTTATCCATTCTTCTGTTGATGGACATTTAGGTTGCTTCTGTGTCCTGGCTACCAGTTATGGTTTTCTCTGGATATATGCCCAGGATCACATGGTGATTCTGTTTTTAGTTTTTTAAGGAACCTCCACACCGTTCTCCATAGTGGCTGCACCAATTTACATTCCCCTGAAACTTTGGTTTGTTTGATTTCTTTTTTTTTTTTACATCTTTATTGGAGTATAATTGCTTTACAATGGTGTGTTAGTTTCTGCTTTATAACAAAGTGAATCAGTTATGCATATACATATGTTCCCATATCTCTTGCCTCGTGTGTCTCCCTCCCTCCCACCCTCCCTATCCCACCCCTCCAGGCGGTCACAAAGCACCGAGCTGGTCTCCCTGTGCTATGTGGCTGCTTCCCACTAGCTATCTACCTTACCTTTGGTAGTGTATATATGTCCATGCCTCTCTCTCGCTTTGTCTTGTTTGATTTCTTATCACTAATTTGTTTTTGTGGTTAGATCAGGGTCATGAATTATTGGGAAGGAGACTGCTGAGATGATGTTCCCTTCTTAGTGCACCACATCAGGGAGCTCGTGGTATCAACGTGCCTTATCACTGTGATGCTAACCTTGATCACTTGGTTAAGGTGGTGTCTGAAAGAATTCTCCACTGTAAAGTTATTATTTGTCCCTTTGTAATTACTAAATATTTGGGGAGGGGTATTGAGACTATGCAAATATCCTATTTTTGCTTAAACTTTCATGCACTAATTTTGGCAACTATTGGCGCATCTTGCCTGCAGCTATTATTATTGTGGGTTTGTCCCTCCTTCCTTCTATATTTATGAATTGGAATTCTTCTGTAAGGAAAGTGGTGCCTTCTCCCCACTTTATTTATGCGGTTATTTACATCAGTGTGGACTCACAGGTATTTATTGTGTTCTGTGGGTTTTGAGATAATACTATCACAATTTATTTTGTTGCTCAAATTTCGGCCATTGTGAGCTCTCTCAGGCTGACTCCAGTGCCTTTTTAATATTCCCCGTCCTTTCTTCAAAGGACTTTTCTCCACTTTGGCATCACAAGATGCCCCATGCTCATTTTGGATTTCCTCTGCCCAGGCCCTGGAATCAACCATTTCTATTAAATCTTTTTTCTTAAATAAGCTTACAGACAGTGAAATGCACAGGTCTTAAGTATTCAGTTAGGTGTGTTTGACAGATATCTATTTACCTGTGTAACTAGCAGCCCAACCGAGATATAAGACATTTCTATCATCCAGAATGTTCCCCCTTCCTAAAAATTCTCACCCCTGTGGGAAATTAGTGATCTGCTGTCTGTCACTGTGGATTAGTTTTGTCTATTCTAGAATTTCAGACAAATGGAATCATACCGTAGGTTCTCTTTTGCGTTTGGCTTCTGTAGAGCTGTTTAAAGCTGTTTTGTTAATAGTATTGCAAAATGTACGTCAATGGCCTTGGTTCTGTTAAGAAGGCTCTGGCAAAGGTCCAGACTGTGAGAACCATGGCAAGGGCCAAGTTGATGAAACAAAGGTGAGTGATTCATTTGCCCAAGGAAGGATCAGCAAATGCGTGTGATGAGCAAGTGACACCAGAACCCTTGACAAGGGCTTGACTTGCAGCAAGAGTCCAGTGCTGACACACAGGCTTTTTGTACCTGTTCTGAGGCCTGGTTTTTCAGGGACTGCTGAGAGCCTGGCTCCTGACAGCACAGGCTGGGCCCGCCCTTGCAGAAACTCGCAGCACGTTCTCCCTGCCCAGGACTGCCACTGGGGCTGCGAGCCCGCAGGAGAGCAGGCGAGAAAGGAGGTGGCTTACACCTGTCTTCTCAGTGAAGAGCAGACCTGTGTGGCCAGGAAACCAGGGAATGTGCCACGCCTGGGTACAGCCCCATTAGCAAGACCTTCTCTGCTTCACAACTGGTGTGATCACTCCCCAGCCCCCTTGTGCTCTAATCTTGCATAGACTTTCTTGTTGTGCAACACAAACTTGTGAAGTCCAGCATCTGCCTTCCCCCATCTTTCCTGATTCCATTCTTCCGTCAGCCCGGAGGCCTTCAGGGAATGGGATAGAATGGGGAAGAAAATGGGACAGATATGAAGTCTGGATTTCACTCTAGGGATTTGAGAGCTGGGAGAACACTGGGAAGAGGGGTCTTTAGGATATAAGGAACCTCCATTCACAGTGATAAATAAACACACACCCACAGAGTCTGGTTCCGCATATATTAGATGCATTTATATAATAATTCAGTCACAGGACTGTCAGAGGCTGAAGCAGAGCTGGGAGGAGCAGCCCTGGGGGCAGGAGGGACAGACACTCAGAATCGCAATCCAGGTCAGCTCCCTCTCTGCCCCCGAGGAGCATCCCTGGCTTCAGGGATGCTCAGGCCACTTGTGTCTCCCAGTCAGCTCCATAGCTGCAGGAGGAGACAGCTCTCCTCTGCAGTCAGTTACAGTGGCCCTTGACCCTTCTGGAGCTTCATAACAGCCGTGAGTGCATGGCCATGGGGTGGTAAGAGATCTACGTTGAAGAGGTTTCTTAGGCACAGAGAGTTTCTCTAGAAAACAAGAGGCTGAATAGCTTCAGAGTCTTGCCCCCCTCTTCAGTGCTCTCTGATCCCAAGCGTCTCCCCTCCTGCCAGCTCTCTCCCTCCTCGTTACTTCTTCTGGTCCCCTTCTTCCCCTCATCAGTTTCCTCTGAATATGTCTTGGCTTTTTGACTCTCTGTCTTGCTGACTCTAACCTGCTGTTTCTCTTTCCTGATTTTCTCATCCTTGTTACTCCCACAGTGACTCTGCTCTCTCTAGCTTAGTTCCTTCCTCACTTGCCTGCTCTCTTTCCCTCAGAAAAAGGGTTTCCTATACATCAGGCACTCATGAAATGGAAGAGTCCAGTGAGGAGAATCACAGCCACCGCAACCAAGGCCAGGGTAACTAGCATGACTTCCGACAGCCTCAGGTGTCTGCTAGGGTTTTCCTCTTTCATTGGAGGAGCAGTACTTGTGCTGGTGACACTGGAGATAGTAGCTGTTGTGTTAGTTCCACTGGACAGTGTGGTTGATCCAAGGGAGGTAGCTGTAGTGTTAACATTAGAAGTTACAGCTTATTAAGGAAGGATGGCTGATTAGTTCCACTGGAAATTTTGTTTCCAGGTGTTGTGCTAAGTGCCACATATGAATTAGTACTTCAAATACTCACAATACCTCCATGAGGTAGGAACTGCTACTACCCAATTTTATAGATAGGGACATTGAGGTTTAGAGAAATTAAGCCTGGTCCCAGGTTAGAGAGCTAGCAGGTCATGTAACAGGGATTTAAACCAAGGCAGCCTGACATGAGAGCCAACCCTTAACCCGTATACTACTCCACATTCTAAGTCACATGACCGGGGGAGTCACATGACCCAGGGTCACAGGTATTAATCCTTCTCTAACTATTCATGATACTCTTCAGATAAAGAATATAAAAGAGATAGTTGAAGGGTCCATGTGTATAACTGAGCTACCCTCCAAACAGAATTGTACCCTTCTTCCAGAGGAGAAATAATCAAGGGGAAGTTTGGGAGGGGAAATAATGTGCATTTTCACTATCAGGTAATTCTTATGCACACAGAAGTTTGGGAGCCACCAGGTACAGGATCCCACATGACCTTGGCACCTGGCCTGGCAGAGAACTAGCCACAGGTAGCTGGAGGAGATAAGGTCTCCCAGGATTCCAGGAAGGGACCCAACCTCCTTGCTTAGTGAATCAGAGTTAAGGTGAGGCTCATGCTTTTTCCCTCTATCTCATGCCTCTTTCCTACCTGTTCTGATTTTCCATCCCAATAACAACCAAGCTCTTGGCTTCCCAGATGCCTAAATACTCTCACCTCATCTGTGACTCTGTTCTTCTGCTGGGATATAGGTTTTCTTCCCCTTACCTATTACTTTCTTAGTATTATCAGGACTAACATAAATATTGCAAATTTAGGCAGAAGACCTAAATAGACATTTCTCCAAAGAAGACATACAGATTGCCAACAAACACATGAAAGAATGCTCAACATCATTAATCATTAGAGAAATGCAAGTCAAAACTACAATGAGATATCACCTCACACCAGTAAGAATGGCCATCATCAAAAAATCTAGAAACAATAAATGCTGGAGAGGGTGTGGAGAAAAAGGAACCCTCTTGCACTGTTGGTGGGAATGTAAATTGATACAGCCACTATGGAGAACGGTATGGAGGTTCCTTAAAAAACTGAACATTGAATTACCATGTAACCCAGCAATCCCACTACTGGGCATATACCCAGAGAAAACCATAGTTCAAAAAGACACATGCACCCCAATGCTCATTGCAGCACCATTTACAATAGCCAGGGCATGGAAGCAACCTAAATGCCCATCGACAGATGAATGGATAAAGAAGATGTAGCACATATGTACAATGGAATATTAGTCAGCCATAAAAGGAAACGAAATTGAGTTATTTGTAGTGAGGTGGATGGACCTAGAGTGTGTCATACAGAGTGAAGTAAGTCAGAAAGAAAAATAAATACTGTATGCTAACACATATATATGGAATCTAAAAAAACGTCATGAAGAACCTAAGGGCAGGACGGGAATAAAGATGCAGACCTACTAGAGAATGGACTTGAGGACACGAGGTGGGGGAAGGGTAAGCTGTGACAAAGTGAGAGAGTGGCATGGACATATATACACTACCAAATGTAAAACCGATATATAGTGGGAAGCAGCCACATAGCACAGGAAGATCAGCTCGGTGCTTTGTGACCACCTAGAGGGGTGGGATAGGGAGGGTGGGAGGGATGGAGACTCAAGAGGGAAGAGGTATGAGGATATATGTATAGCTGATTCACTTTGTTATAAAGCAGAAACTAACACACAACTGTAAAGCAATTATACTCCGGTAAAGATGTTAAAAAAATATATTACAAATTTAGATTTAGGGGAAGAGTCCAAAAACTTCTTGTTAATGCCTCTGATTAGGGTTATATTCAGAGTCAAGAGAGAAACTAGGGGAATTACCTGGCAGTTCAGTGGTTAGGACTCCGTGCTTTCACTGCCAAGGACATGGGTTCAATATCAAGGAGGGGCAAATTCTAGAAAAAATTCAATCTGTGCAAGTGTGGAACAGCCCCCTGACAAGTTTAATTAGAGGGAAGGTGACTGCTGTCAGAGATGTTGGAAATGGATTCTTGCCTACTGTGGGTTATCAGGCATTAACTTTAAGATCCTTCCAACTCCAATGCATCTGTATTTGGGATTGGTTGATTACAGAAGAAATAGTCCAGACTTTTGGGCAGAAGAGTTGTTACTGGGAACAGAATAGAGAACAAATGCTGGGTTGGATTGAAGAGAATAGAGCAAAATATTGGTCCTTACTTCTTTGATGAGAATGAGAGCTAACAGGAAGAGTGTGCATCCCAGGACTGGGCAACACTTCCCACAAACACTACTCAAACTTCAAGATTATCTTCTTTTAAACAAAATTACTCACTATTTCCTAAAAGTAATAGAAGACAAAACAACAGCCAGCATTCAAGGGAAAATGTTTTTCTCTTCATCTTGAGATTCTCTGCCTTGCAAGCCTGGAAAGGAACGTTCTTGAGTCCCAGATATGATTAGGCCTAGAAAGGAAAGAAAAAGAACTGAGGGTCTTGAAAAAAAAGAGTCTCAAGTTGGAGATCTGAGGCTGGAGTTCTGGGGGTTTTGGTCTCCAAAGAATGGGCCTACAATGGGAAGAAAAACACCAGTAGGCAGAACCTGGGGTTGCAGACTGGGGACGCTGGATGCCTGGTCCCTTAGGATCCCTCCACAGAATGTCACCTCTTTCTTTCTCTTTCAAAGAAGGTCTTTATAGCGTCATCTGGGTTGGGCCGCAGCTGGGTATATGACCTGTTGTTCTTCCAGCTGTGGGCAGGTAACAGAATACCTGAACTCAGAGAGGAGAGGTATAGAGGCCAGGAGATCCGTGAGAATGAAGAGTGACATGGTCGCATTAGGCAGGGCCTCAGGAGGAGCAGGAAGTAGTACAGTTCAAAGGGATCATGTTGTCAAAGTGGAGGGGACTCATCCTCTGAGGCAGGGATGGGGCTAAAAACCTGTTCTAGCTCAAGACCTTGTTTCCTGGAGAGAAGTCCTGAGTAACTGGGATAACTGTGTGGGGGCAGGGTGCGGGAAGGTAGACTTGATGAGCAAACCTTAGTTGGAAGGACACATCAAGTGAGTTTCACTGTGAATGGGGACGGCGGCCCGGACCTCTGGGTGCTGGTGAGCATGTGATAGGCACACATCTTGGATGAGGTGGGAAGAGAGACTCACGGATAGACTCTGGGATCTCTGAGGTATGGGAGGTGGGGGTGGGGAGAGCGGCGCTTGGGCTGTTGAGGAGATGGGACCAGTGGTGTACCACTGTCAGTGTATACCTGTTTGCAAGGACCCCAAATTGTTAAAATTTCAGGATTTCTGCAGCATAGCCATCATTAAAAATTTGAGTTCTAATTTGATACTATGTGTAATCAAAACAAGGTGTCTCTACCCCCTTCAGCCATGGAGGCTTCCTGGAAGAGGAACCATTTCAAATTCTTTTTTTTTTTCTTGGAGCGCCATGCGGCTTGTGGGATTATAGTTCCCTGACCAGGGATCAATCTCAGGCCCTCGGCAGTGAGAGCACATAGTCCTAACCACTGGATGCCAGGGAATTCCCCTGAATTTCAGATTCTTTAAATGTTTGGGTGAAAGAGTATTCACTGCGTGTGAGGCCTGATGAAAGTGAGCTGACAAGCAGGAGATGAAGATTCATCCCACAGATATTCAGTGATTTCCTACTATGTGCCAGACATTGTACTCCAGTAAACAAAACAAATAAATTTGTGTTATTTTGGAGCTTATATCTAAGATATGAGAGAACTGTGAATGACTGAGTTTTAAAAGCAGGAAGAGAATGGAATGTGGTAGAAAATGTGGTGTTGGATGGGGAGTGGTCAGGAATCTAGATTCTAGGATGCCCTAGGAAAGGGCTTGGTAGTTGATCTGCCCACTGTCTGCGATAGGAAGTCCCATGTGGGGGATGGATGAGGAGTGTGGTCAGTAACAAGTCAGTATTGGGATCTCAGCACCCTGGTCTAAGGGTAAACATCCCAATAACATTTCTAAGTAGAAAGATGTTTTCTCTACAACCAATTAGAGTTACAGGGTTTGTTTTATAGTGCAGGTTTGCTCATATATTAGCACTTCTCTCGTCTTTTTAGTGGGGATTACAATCTGAACTTCACAGGGTTGTGAAGATTAAATGGTGGTATATTAAAAAACTCACAGAAGTCACTCAGAAGCAAAGTACAATAGCAAAACAAACACAAAGTTTAAAAGATAAGCATTTCATCTGGTTACAACATACATTAATAAACTTTTATTTTTAAGAGTATCTTCATTTCTTAGACTGTCTAGTAATTTTCTTCTTCATCACACAACATCTGGAGGAGACACAAGCAGGGAGGAAGACTCTTCTTAAGGACAAAGTCAAGCTCTGGAGGGCATTGAAGTGACCTGGGTGGAGGGAAGATGAGGAAGCAGCTGCCATAAGAGTAGTCACTGTGCCCATCCCCACGCCCTGTCAAGCAGCCTCCTTGATCCTGGGATTCTGAGTTATGGGGAGAGCCAAGGGAATACATTTACTTGACATCACTCTAAGCCTGATGAGGCTGTGGGTCTTCCAAACCAATACACTGCCTGAGTAACCTTGTTGGTCAGACATGGAGAGGCTTTCCTTGGTCCTGTCCTTGACCCAGGCCATAACCTATGGCCATTCGCTGGGAACATTCTGGTCTCCCATCTTGACTCACTCCCCCATCATTGTTCTTTGTCTTCTCCTCCATGACCCTTTCCTCCGCTAAGGTTTCCTACCTTAGAATGTCTCCCATTATCCAGTGTCCATAGCCATGCCCTCTTCAATGACCTCCTCTAAGGTCTGCCCTGTGGTTGTCACTGGTGTGGCCTTTTCCATGGTCTCTTTCATGGCCCCAGGCCTGTGGTTTCCATGATGGCTTCCACAGAAGACACCTTGATGGCTCATTTCCACAATCATCTTCATGACTGTGGCTCATTTCATGGCCCACATTGTAGCTTTCTTCATGGCCACAGCCACAGGCCCCTCCATGGCTCAGTTTATTGCAGAGGCTGCAGAACAATGGACCCAGGCCAAGGTCATGGGTGTAATAAGTGTCAATGTTTCTTAGATGCAGAAGAGTATCCCTCTAAAAGAGAAAGATGTGGATATTTTAAGAGGGTACTCCTCTCACATTTCACAGTCCACCTGGTTGACTAAAATCACAGACTTTCACTTTTTTTTCAGGTATATATCTTTATTTTACTGAAACTGAAATTAAAATTAATAACAGTAAGCAAAGCAAAGCACAGCAAATGTATTGTAGAAGATGTATATCAAAAGGTCAGAGGTATAAAAATGAATGGTTTATCCTTTTCCATATTGTTCCTGCTTTGAGGATTTTTAAAAATTGAAGTATAGTTCATTTATAATGTTGTGTTCGTTTCAAGTGTACAGAAAATTGATTCAGTTATACCTATATATATATAATATATACTATATATATTCTTTATCAGATTCTTTTCTATTATAGGTTATTACAAGATATTGAATATAGTTCCCTGTGCTATATAGTAGGTCCTTGTTGTTTGCCTGTTTTATATATAGTAGTGTGTATACGTTAATCCAAACTTCTAATTTATCTCCCTCCCCCTGACTGTTCCCTTTGGTAATGATAAGTCCGTTAGTCTATTTCTGCTTTGTAAATAAGTTCGCTTGTGTCATTTTTTTAGACTCCACATATAAGTGATATCATATGATATTTGTCTTTCTCTGTCTGACTTAACTTCACTTAATATGATAATCTCTAGGTCCATCCATGTTGCTGCAAAGGGTATTATTTCATTCTTTTTTATGGCTGAGTAATAGTCCACTGTGTGTGTATGTGTGTGTGTGTATGTATGTATATATATATATATATATATATATACATACCATCTTCTTTAACCATTTATCTGTGATAGACATTTAGGTTGCTTCCATGCCTTGACTATTGTAAATAGTGTTGCTATGAACATTAGGGTGCATGTATCTTTTCAAATCAGAGTTTTCTCCAGATATATGCCCAGGAGTGGGATTGCAGGATCATATGGTAACTGCCTTTTTAGTTTTTTAAGGAACCTCCATACTCTTTTCCATAGTGGCTGTACCAATTACATTCCCACCAACGGCGTAAGAGGGTTCCTTTTTCTCCACACCCTCTCCAGCATTTATTATTTGTAGACTTTTTAATGATGGGCATTCTGACTGGTGTGAGATGACACCTCATTGTAGTTCTGATTTGCTTTTCTCTACTAATTAACAATGTGAGCATCTTTTCATGTACCTATTGGCCATCTGTATGTCTTCTTTGAGGAATATCTATTTAAGTCTTCTGCCCATTTTTTGATTAGGTTGTTTGTTTTTTGATATTAAGTTGGATGAGCTGTTTGTATATTTTGGAAATTAACCCCTTGTTGGTAGTATTGTTTGCAAATATTTTCTCCTAATCTGTAGGTTATCTTTTTGTTTTGTTATGGTTCCTTTTTCTGTGCAAAAGCTTTTAAGTTTAGTAGAGACTAAAAAAAAATAGAAAAGATCAATGAAATTAAAAGATGGTTCTTTGAAAAGGTAAACAAAATTGATAAACCTTTAGCCAGACTCATCAAGAAAAAAAAGGGAGAGACCCCAAATCAATAAAATTAGAAATGAGACAGAGAAGTTACAACTGACACCATAGAAATACGAAGGATCATAAGAGATTACGAAGAGCAATTATATGCTAATAAAATGGACAACCTAGAAGAAATGGACAAATTCTTAGAAAGGTACAATCTCCC
Source organism: Neophocaena asiaeorientalis asiaeorientalis (assembly GCF_003031525.2). NCBI lineage: Eukaryota > Metazoa > Chordata > Mammalia > Artiodactyla > Phocoenidae > Neophocaena > Neophocaena asiaeorientalis. Next base: position 752,960 of record NW_020172595.1, read on the forward strand.
AAGACTGAACCAGGAAGATATAGAAAATATGAACAGACCAATTACTGGTACTGAAATTGAATCAGTAATTTAAAAACTCCCAACAAGCAAAAGTTCAGGACCAGATTGCTTCACAGGTGAGTTCTACCAAACATTTAGAGAAGAGTTAACACCTATTCTTCTAAAACTTTTCCCAAAAATTGTGGAGGAAAGAACACTTCTATGAGGCCATCATCACCCTGATACCAAAACCAGACAAAGATATCACACAAAAAGAAAATTACAGGCCAGCGTCATTGATGAACATAGATGCAAAGATGCAAGTGGGATTTATCCCAGGTATGCAAAGATTTTTCAGTATCAGCAAATCAATCAATGTGGTGCACCACATTAACAAACTGAAGCATAAGAACCATGTGATCATCTCAACAGATGCAGAAAAAGCTTTTGATAAAATTCAACATCCGTTTATGATGAAAAAATCTCTTCAGAAAGTGGGCATAGAGGGAATATATCTCAACATAATAAAGGCTATATGTGACAAACTCACAGCTAACATCATACTCAAAGGTGAAAAGCTGAAAGCATTTTCTCAAAGATCAGGAACAAGACAAGGATGCCCATTCTAGCCACTTTTATTCAACATAGTTTTGGAAGTCCTAGCCACAGCAACCAGAGGAGGGAAAGAAATAAAAGGAATCCAAATTGAAGAAGAAGAAGTAAAACTGTCACTGTTTGCAGCTGACATGATGCTATACATAGAAAATCCTAAAGACACTACCAGAAAACTACTAGAGCTCATCGATGAATTTGATAAAGTTGCTGGATACAAAATTAATATACAGAAATCTGTTGCATTTCTATACACTAACAATGAAAGATCAGAAAGGGAAATTAAGGAAACAATCCCATTTACCATTGCATCAAAAGCATAAAATACCTCGGAATAAACCTACCTAAGGAGGCAAAAGACCTGTACTTCGAAAACTATAAGACACAATGAAAGAAATTGAAGATGACACAAACAGATGGAAATATATACCGTGTTCTTGGATTGGAAGAATCAGTATTGTTAAAATGATCACACTACCCAAGGCAATCTACAGATTCATGCAATCCCTATCAAATTACCACTGGCATTTTTCACAGAACTAGAACAAAAAATTTTTTAATTTGTATGGAAACACAAAAGACCCTGAATAACCAAAACAATCTTTTTAATTTTATTTTATTTTTTATTTTTGACTGCATTGGGTCTTCATTGCTGCACGTGGGCTTTTTCTAGTCGTGGCGAGCAGGGGCTACTCTTCGTTGCGGTGCACGGGCTTCTCATTGTGGTGGCTTCTCTTGTTGCGGAACATGGGCTCTAGGCACACGGGCTTCAGTAGCTGTGGCATGCGGGCTCAGTAGTTGTGGCTTGTGGGCTCTAGAGTGCAGGCTCAGTATTTGTGGTGCATGGGCTTAGTTGCTCCATGGCATGTGGGATCTTCCCAGACCAGGGATGGAACCCCTGTCCCCTGAATTGGCAGGCAGATTCTTAACCACTGCGCCACCAGGGAAGCCCACCAAAACAACCTTGAGAAAGAAGAATGGGGCTGGAGTAATTAGACTCCCTGACTTCAGACTATACTACAAACCTACACTAATCAAAACAGTATGGTACTGGCACAAAAGCAAACACATAGATCAATGGAACAGGATAGAAAGCCTAGAAATAAACCCACATTTATATGGTCAATTAATCTATGACAAAGGAGGCAAGAATATACACTGGAGAAAAGACAGTCTCTTCATAAGTGGTGCTGGGAAAACTGGACAGCTACATGTAAAGAATGAAATTAGAACATTCCCTAACACTATATACAAAAATAAACTCAAAATGGATTAAAGATGTAAATGTAAGACCAGATACTATAAAACTCCTAGAGGAGAACATAGGCAGAACACTCTTTGGTGTAAATCACAGCAATATTTTTTTTTGGATACATCACATAGAGTAATGGAAATAAAAACAAAAATAAACAAATGTGACCTAACTAAACTTAAAAGCTTTTGCACAGCAAAGGAAACAGATTTTCACTTTTTAAGAGAACCCATTAAATTTTTTTTCTTCCTAATCTTTTTACTTCTCTGTGTCTCTCTTCATATCCATGTGTTATCTTTTATTTCTCTCATTGTGAAAACATCAAAATAAGGAAAAAATCAAATAAAATAATAACCTCACTGTGTCTATATTCTAATTTACTATGCTGTACCAATATAATGTGGTGGAATTTGCAAAGCAAAAATAAATCAACATCCCAGTGTTCAGGGGATGGGCCACCAAAGAACAGGAATCCGTCATTGTATTACTAAGGAAATGCATGTTTGTGAGACCAGGTATAACTTTTCTGGATGAGCCACAGTTTTGAAATCCAACATATAGCCTTTCAGTTAAAAACATGGATTCCTGAAATTAAAAGATCCTGGGTTGAGTTCTCTGCTGTGTGCCCTTCAGTAAGTTTGTTAACCTCTTTATATCTCCTTGCATATGAAGTGTGAATAGTGTCCTTGTATATGAAATGAAGATAATAACAACACTTTCCCCGTAGTGTTATTGGGGGGATAAAATGAAATAACACATGTAAAATGCTCGCATAGTACCTGCCACAAAGTAAGTGCTTAATGAATATTAGCCACCATTATTATTGCTATTACCTCTTGGTTTTGAATAAGAGAGTGCCAGCATGTTTAGGAGAAAACCAGTGGAAGTGAGTCTGTATGTGGTGCCCTATAATTCGAGGACATTTTAGAGTTTAAAAGGAATAATGTATAGTTGGAGTGGTCTTCATCATTTATACCCTGCCATCTTCCACACATTGTTTAAGGTACCTCTCTATAACAAAAAATGTAAAATAAAAAATTCAAAACAAAAAGAAAATACAGGGCTTCCCTGGTGGCACAGTGGTTGAGAGTCCGCTTGCCGATGCAGGGGACACGGGTTCGTGCCCTGGTCCGGGAAGATCCCACATGCTGCGGAGCGGCTGGGCCTGTGAGCCATGGCCGATGAGCCTGCGCGTCCGGAGCCTGTGCTCCGCAACGGGAGAGGCCACAACAGTGAGAGGCCCACGTACCGCAATAAAAGAAAATACATTGGAATAGGGGAGGAAGTTCAGGTGAAAATCTGAATGTAGAATGCAGTCTGGAACTGGTGTGCGGGGACAGCTCTCCCAGCCTCCACAAGGAATGTTAGGAAGCCTGTGAGCTCTGGCTGAGCTCTGGAAACCTCTGCACCTCATCAGGCCGTTTTTGTCTCCTATCCTCTCTGGTTTCTACCCCTGTTATTCTGCCTTGATATTACTTCCCCTACATTATTCTACTGTAATATTTTTTGCTTGTAAGATTTTTGTTGATCACCCTACCATGCTTCTCTGCACCAAAAGATATGTTTATAAACATAAAAAAAATTTCCTGTGGCTTGTGTTAGATTTCTCAGTCCTCAATAACATTTTGGTGAAAAGTAAATGAAAATGTTTTTCTTATGCAATGTTTTTATCTTTCCCCCTTCTCCAACTCTGCAATGTTTTTCCATATTTTCAAGAAAATGTGCAACATGAACCTTCCCAATATAAAAAATAATAACATAATTTATAGAGTGCTACCAAATGTACTATTCTAAGGGCTTCACAGCAATCTCATGAATTGGGTACTGTTATCACCCTCAGTTTTACAGATAAGCAAACTGAGACCCAGGAAAGTGAAGAAATTTGTGGGAGGCCACGCTGAGCTTAGATTTAAAACCGGAAATTCTAGTTCTTCAATCTGTGCTCTTAGCAGGTATGCTGTACAGCTTCTGGATCTTCCTTTTGTCTTAAGATAAAACATTAGGGACTTCCCTGGCGGCACAGTGGTTAAGATTCTGCCCTCCCAGTGCAGCGGGGCCAGGTTCGTTCCCTCATCAGGGAACTAGATCCCACATGCATGCTACAACTAAGGGTTCGCATGCCACAACTAAACAGCCGGCAAGCCACAATTAATGAGCCCGCCTGCCGCAACTAAAGACCTAGCACAAATAAATAAATATTTTTTAAAAAAGATATAACATTAATCAGCTGGAAGTAAATGTACAACTTATAATGTCTTTCTCCTTGAAAATCATGCAAAATATCCAACTGTGATCTAAACCAAGAAACTCTTGAATGAGACAGAGTTTCTCCTTATGGAGAACGGTGTATAAGCCAGGGAAGCGTGCTTCATAGTAAGTTGCTATTTCCCAGCAAAGTTTTACAAATCTTGAATATTCTAAAATAGGTAGACAGACAGATAAGGTGGGTTGATTTGCCATAGGGTTTTCGCCTGGGTTAAACAAGGGACTGCCACTCTTATTATTTCATACTGATGACAGCATACTGATGACAGCTCTGCTTTCATGAGTTGCTCCCCCCAGAAGGATGTATTCTTTGAAAGGAGATGAAAGAGAAGAGATTGTTAAGCAGAAATCTTTACCACCCCTGCTACCTCACTCTACAATATATCTGAATAAATAACATCTTAACATGTCCAAAAATTCCCCGTTTATTACACTTCTTTTAGCCCTTAATAGGAATTTATGTGAGGCAAGGGAAAACATGAAGCCCTACTCTGGGTATACAATGACTAAATTAGAAGAGATTTTGAGTTATCCCTTTATTTGCACCCTGGAATTTTTTGCACCTAGTGAAATCCACCATAATAATATAGGAGCTAGAATGTAAAAGGTAGGTGGGTGGCTATAGAAGGAAAGCTAGAAAAGTATAACTAGCAGATGCTTTGACCACAGCCACAAAATACATATCGAAGTTGAAGTGCTGGAAGATGATTCCCATAAGATATCCCACACCTGCATAATACTCTTTAGAAAGTCTTCATATACCTCCAAGGGTATGGGCAGACTCCATTTAAAGATCATTGCACTAGGCGAACAGTGCAAAAGCGCTTAATCCTATCAACTTCCTAGACCTCTGCTTGGGTCAGACTTCCTTGGTGAGCTGGGGCTTTGTTGGGTTAAAACATGTTTCGTCCATGTAAGCAGATCCCAAGATAAAAGTTGAGTCATGATGCTTCCTAACTCTATGTACACACTCCAGTTTCTGGGAGTAGCGAGATGTTCACAGTGTAACCATGTCAATTAACCACAAGCTGAATTACTCACTGCGGTTTCATCTCCCACTGTCTCAAAGTGCCCATTGCTGTTTATCTTTGGAATTCAGAATTTTTATTTACACGATATGCCTGCTGGGTAATAATATTTTTACAGCTTTATTGAGATATAATTTATATAGCATATTCTCCTGTTTAAAATAGATGTTAATGGGGTTTAGTATATTTACAGGGTTGTTATTAATAAGCCCTTTCAACTTGCAGACTAAAATCTTTCTTCCCTGTTGTTCTTTTACTTCCTCTGGTCTATCTCTTCCTTTTTTCTCTGTTTTGAATCTTACTACTTGTGTGTTAGTCCTCCTGAATCAATCCCCCAAGTGTCTTCTATTCTCTATGTCAGTGATTTTCATCTCTGGTTTGTTGTATCTAATTGAGCTACTTTCTCCACTTGCTCTTCTAAATAACTAACTTTATTCTCAACCAGCATCTTTGAATTTGTCTATTACAATTTTAAACTTGAAAATGCATGTTGTACATTTTAAAATTATCTAAATGGACTCCCTTGCTTTATTTTCACGTTTTTCACATTATGCTTTCCACAGTTCACACCAGTGGGAGGCAACTTTCTAGGGGGTTCAACTCAGCTTCTCTTTCCGGTTGCTGGATCCCTGTAGGTTAGATAATGATGATGATGATGATGGACCTGTACATGGCTCAGCATGGCCTCACTGACTAGGATCAACCGTCTGGTTTGCTGACACTTGAGAAACCCAATGAATGGTGGAAGGCAGAGCAGTTTCCACTGCTGTGAGTTGGGGTGAACCCACCAACAACCTGCTAATTCTCTCCTGAGGCCTCTGTCCCCAGTGGAAGTCGTGTCACTGGCCTCATGGATTCAGAGCAACCCAGCCTTTCAAAGCAGCTCGCCTCTGTCCTCCAAGACCTGTAGGATCAGAGAGCCTTCTATCCTAGACCATGAAAGGGGTATGTGCAGCCTTTGTGGGAGGGGAATTCATGAGAATCTCAGGCTTTACCCCAGGTGTCTCTGCCATGACCCTCTTGAAAGGAAATCTTAGCAGGCCAGGAAGTGTTTCCCTTGATAAAAACAGGAAGCACTTTCTCTCTGCTTCCAAAGGCAGCACTGAGAGTAAGAGTATCAACCAACACCTTCATTCTTACAAGTAACCCAGGTCTACAGCAAATGTAAACGGCCTGGAAACTGTGGCTTTGAGTGACCTCCCTCCCTGCCCCTCCCCCCACCCAACAGCATACCTCCTCCTGTCACGCTCTGGGTTCTGCATGTGCTAGAACATAATCTCTACCTACCACAGGCTTAATCCATCAGCCGGTAGGATCTGGGCACCTGCCCTCCCTTCTCATCTCTCCCAATTCAATTCCCCTCTCAGTCTGGGAGATTCTTGGGGGCACAGGGTTCCTGCTTGGGGCAAGAAGCATTAGAAAAAGGGGACAGATATGGATGATGTCTCTGGATTTTACTGTGGAGATTCTGAACGCCAAGTGGATTCTAGCATGGGGTTCTCTCATACAACCGGGAAATTCAACTCGGCGCAGCAGACACCCACTCGTGTGCACACACAGGTTCTCTCTGTGATACAGTTTGTATGTGTTTATTTCTTAGCTAAATGACCAGCAGAGTCTCCTCTTTCCAGTGTCTGGCAAAAGCAAGAGAGAGGGGGGAAGTGTCTTTCCCAATACTGGCAGAGACCCAAACAAAGCTAGGAGGGGACTCCTGGGGACGAATGAAAGGACACTCAGATCTCTGGTCCCCCAGGCTGGCTTCCTCTGTGAGGAATGTGGCTCTCTGGCTTCAGTAGCCTCTTAGAGCCCATTGTGGCTCTCTCTCAGCTCCATGGCCACTGAGGATACTGGTCTCCTCCAGAATCCATTAGGGCTCCACCTAGACCTGTGGTGGACTGTGTGATTCCCTCCAGGGCCTGGGCCGAGGTTTGGGCCATGGAGTGGATAGACAGCTGTGTCAAAGACATTTCTCAGGGACAGGGAGTTTCTCTAGAAAAAGAAGGCAGAATCATTTCAGAATTGGATTCCCCCCCACTCCCGAGAAGCCTTCACCAGGGACTCCTTCTGGAATCTTCTCCCCCTTTAAACCATTTCCCTCATTCAGCAGTCCTTCCACCAGTCTTTATTTCTTCTTTTGCTCCCCTTTCCCACAAGTCAATAGCTTCCTTTGCACATTGATTGGCTCCTCTGGTTCTAACTTGCTATGTCTCTTTCGTAACTTTCTCCTGATTTTTCTTTCCTCCCTACTCATCCCTAACTTGGTGGCCCTACTATTCATACCTTATTTCCCTATGTTCCCTATTCCTTCCCCCCAGGCAATTTCCTATATATTAGGCACTCACCACACAGAAGTAGAGCCCAACAAAGAATCCCACAGCCACTATAACTGAGACCAGAGAGATGAGGAAGATTTCCCATGGCTTCAGGGACCCACTGGGCCCTTCATTCACTGTAGTTCCAGCACTTGTGCTAATACTGTTGGAAGTTGTGATTATTCCAATTGTCAAAGGTGTACCAGAGCCTCCTGCAGTTGCACTGGATCCAGTGTTGGAGGCCGTGGTGGTCCCACTGGAGGTTGTGCTGGATCCAGTACTGGAGGTTATGCTGGTCTCACTGGAGGTCATACTGGAACCAATATTGGCAGGTGTGCTGGTCTCACCAGAGGTCATGCTGGATCCAGTATTGAAGGCTGTACTGGTCCCCCCAGAGGTTGCGCTGGATCCAGTGTTGACAGGTGTGCTGGTCCCTCCAGAGGTCAGGCTGGATCCAGTATTGGAAGTTGTGCTGGGCCCTCCAGAGGTCAAGCTGGATCCAGTATTGGAGGTTGTGCTGGCCCCTCCGGCGGTCAGGCGGGATCCAGAATTGGAGGCTGTACTGGTCCCCCCAGAGGTTGCGCTGGATCCAGTGTTGACAGGTGTGCTGGTCCCTCCAGAGGTCAGGCTGGATCCAGTATTGGAAGTTGTGCTGGGCCCTCCAGAGGTCAAGCTGGATCCAGTATTGGAGGTTGTGCTGGCCCCTCCGGCGGTCAGGCGGGATCCAGAATTGGAGGCTGTACTGGTCCCCCCAGAGGTTGCGCTGGATCCAGTGTTGACAGGTGTGCTGGTCCCTCCAGAGGTCAGGCTGGATCCAGTATTGGAAGTTGTGCTGGGCCCTCCAGAGGTCAAGCTGGATCCAGTATTGGAGGTTGTGCTGGCCCCTCCGGCGGTCAGGCGGGATCCAGAATTGGAGGCTGTACTGGTCCCCCCAGAGGTTGCGCTGGATCCAGTGTTGACAGGTGTGCTGGTCCCTCCAGAGGTCAGGCTGGATCCAGTATTGGAAGTTGCGCTGGTCCCTCCAGAGGTCATGCTGGTTTCAGTATTGGAGGTTGTGCTGGATCCACTGGAGGTCACTTGGGATCCAGAGTTGGTGGCTGTGCTGGTACCACCATAGGTCGTGCTGGCTATAGTGTTGGAGGCTGTCCTAGTCCCATTGGAGGTTGCACTGGATCCAGTGTTGGCTCTGGTGGGTTCACTGGAAGTTGGGCTAGGTGTGCTCCCACTAATGGAGGTTACACCTAATGATAATCATAGATGATGACATGTATTGAGCATATCTACTTTCTGCTCAATGGTTGGTTAAACTCGTTACTTAGATAATTCTACTGAATGCTCACTACAGCCCAATGAAATAGATAGTATTATTATCAACAGCTAAGATGAAAAAATTGAGGCTTAGAAATGTTGACACTTGCCCAAGTTTGTACAGCTAGTAAGTAGTAGAACAGGAATTTGAACCCAGGCCATTGAATCTGCACTTTTAGCTACCATGCTAAGTCACCCTCCACATCCACCCCCAACACCAGGGTTACATGACCTAATTTCACTGATAGTACGCTTATTCCATCATCGCTGTACAATATTCAACACAGATGAAAAGTGTTATAAAGGAGTTGTAGAACCCAGGTGAAACTAGTGTATATTGATTAATTCATTATTAAAGTGGTATTGCTTCTTTCTTGGGAAATATTTCTGAGTGTTATTCAGAAAACACCTATATTAGAATTATCTGGGGACCTTGTTGAAAATAAAGATTTCTAGGCAAACAACTCCAGACTAAATGAATCAGAGTCTGAGATAGGCCTAGGTATCTGGGCGACTACATATGCATTAAAGTTCCACGGGCTCCTGATTACAAGGCAAAGGTTAGAAAAGAGCAAGTTATATGTAACTTAAATATATAAGATCTCCCAGGATTAAGGTCTGCAAATCAAGATCTACAGGTATAGGGAAGCATTTCCACCTTCTTGAAGGCTCAGCTAGAGTTAGGGTTGTGCCTATTTTTTGCGTCTCACTACCTTGAAGGACAAAGATGCTTAGCCTCCCCAGATAAACAAAATTTATCTCATTTGTGGCTCATTTTACTATTAATTTGGACATGAGCGCCTAGCACCTCACCCCACACGTGTGTAGCTTATTTGAACTAACATAGTATTAGAGTTTAGCTCTATTTGGGGGAGGCCCCCTAAAATCTGCAATGGGGTACAAATTGGAGTTAAGGTTAGAATCATGAATAAAACTAAATAAGAAACTGAGATGAACAAGAGTAGGGGTGACGTGAAAGAGGGAGTGGATTTGATTTGAGAAGTTTTGGAGAATAGAATAGTTGAGTCAAAATTGTATGAGGGTGGGGCTTCCCTGGTGGCGCGGTGGTTGAGAGTCCGCCTTCCGATGCAGGGGACACGGGTTCGTGCCCCAATCCAGGAAGATCCCACATGCTGCAGCTGGGCCCGTGAGCCATGAGCCATGGCCGCTGAGCCTGCGCATCCGGAGCCTGTGCTCCGCAACGAGAGAGACCACAACAGTGAGAGGCCCACGTACCACAAAAAAAAAAAAAATTGTATGAGGGCTAATTTTGATTCAAAATGATGAATTCTCGGGGAAGTACCCTGATGGCCTAGTGGTTAGGATTTGGCACTTTCACTGTTGTGGCCTGGGTTCAATCCCTGGTTGGGGAATTGAGATTGTGCAAGCCGTGTGGCACTGCCCCCCCCACCCCCCCCCCCCCCAAAAAAAAAACCCCCCCCCCCCCAAAAAGAATTCTCTAAGAAGTCATGCTTCCTAGTTGCACAATAGGAGACAGCCCGAGGAGTGTTTAATAGAGTGTCAGAGGGAGTTAGTTTTGACTTAAATCCTTTTCTCCTTGGCCTGAGGCTGACTGAGGCTGATTGTGGAATAGGGGTTAAGGACACAAGAAAAATTAAGATTTTACAATATAGAAGAGTGATATTTTAAAGTAACGGTCAACTCTTCTTGTTATTAATATTTAAACCCCAGCCATATCTCACAGGTTATTACCATTTTATAGATGCAGAAATGGAGGCACGGAGAAGTTAACTCACCCAAAGTGTACCAGTAACAGATGGAGCCATGATTCAAACGTAGGCAATTGGAGACCAGAGTCCACAGTTTTAACCACTGTGCTCTGACTGCCTCCCAGGTGATCCCTTATTAGACTGAAGCGATTGGGGTGAAATGATGACCCTCACTCTATGGCGGAGAACCAGCTATTCCTAGTGCCAGTCATCATCTCCCACAATCCCTCAAAAGTTCACAGACCATCCACCTTTAAAGAAAAGCACTCACCATATTCCAAAAGTAGGAGATGCAACAGTAACCAGTACGTGAGGCAAATGTTTCTTTTCTGCATCTTGATCTGCCTCTTTGTGGCTGGTAAAAAAGATGCTTGGATCCCAAATGTGGCCAAGACCTAGAAGGCAAAGAACAATATTCTTGAGAAAGGAGAGTTCAAGGTGAAGAGATAAAGGCTAGAGCTTCCAGGAGCTTGGTTCTCCTACGTATGTGTTCTTGGAAAGAATCTGGAGCTTAGCGGGGTGGGAGACTGGATGCCTGGGCTTCTTGAGCTTCTTCCACACAATGTTGTTGCCTCTTTCTTTATCATGGAAGAGCTGCAGGAGCTTTTATAGCTTCATATAAGGGAGGGGTTGGGAAGTTGCCTTCTTCTTCTGCCAACTATGAGCAGGTAACAAAACAATACTGAGCCTGGGAAGGAATAGACTGGGGTTCAACAGGAAGGTGAGAAAGGAGAATGACATGATCATACTAGGCAGGGCACTGGGATGGGTTTGAGCAGGAAGTAGAATGCGATAAGGGGATCAAGGTTGTCAGAGTGGAAGAGGTCCACCCTTGAGGCAAAAATAGGGCCAGAAACCTGTTCCAGTTCAAGACTTTGTTTCCTGGTCAGGAAGTCCTGTGTGCCTGCTTTTAGTACAGAAGAAGCCCTAATAGACTGAGCTGAAGGGTAGGACCCAACATCTTTGAATCAAAAAAAAAGAGACCTCAAAGAGAGCAGTAGCTAGGGATCTGGGTTCCTGGGATATGGACAGAAGACAGACGGTATATTGCTGAGCAATTGCTCAACAATGCACAATGACTGAACAGGAAAAGAGAGATCCATGGGTAGTGTAGCCATCTTTGGGGTCTCTGGCACATGGGGGATGAGGGTGGGGGAGAGTGTTGAATATGCAGGAACAAGCCACCTGTCACACTCATAGCAGGTAAAGGGGTGGTATAGGGCCCCCCTTTTTAAAAATTTTATTGAAGTATACTTGATTTACAATGTTGTGTTACTTTCTGCTGTACAGCAAAGTGATTCAGTTATATATATATATATTCTTTTTCATATTCTTTTCCATTATGGTTTATCACAGGATATTGAACATAGTTCCCTGTGCTATAGAGTAGGACCTTGTTGTTTATCCATCTTATATATAATAGTTTGCATCTGCTAATCCCAAAGTCCCAATCCTTCCCTCCCCCACTCCCACAAGGGCCACCTTTTGATTCTCAACGATAGGGGTTCCGATCTTGTTTGTTTTCGGAGTAATTCATTGGACGTTTTCTTCCCTGAGATCCTCCAGATGTTCCTTCTCATCAGCCTTAATGAAGCGTCTCTCAGCAAGGTACACCACGGGCACCACATTAGGAGACTTCGGGTCTGTTGGGGGAGGGAGATACTTACTTAGTCCAAGTCCTCTAGGAACTTCGAGTTGGGTCTGGATGCAGATATAGCAGCAGAAAGGACACACAGTCAGCTAAATGAGCATGACTGAAGAGACCCAAATGAGTGGAGGGTTGGGGAGTTTATGGGGAAACCTTCTTGTGACCAGGGTAAGGGGAGTGGGATTGAAGGGAGTTCCAGTGCACAGTCTGTATGACCGAAGTCAGCTGTCTCCATTCCCTGTCAATGAGGAGAAGCTTCGTGGAAGAAACGACATCTCAGGTAGTTTATTTATAGGTGAATGGGTATCCCCGACACGTAAGACCTGCTAGAAAGAAGCTGCAAGCAGGAGGTGGCTGGAGGCATGAAGGAGCTTGGAATAAGTCAGTCTGAGAGTCAGGAGGGACAGAGTGTGCTAAGAAAGGCTTACATGCCTAGCGGCTGTAATGGGTGGTTCCTGAGGTTGAGGTGTGAGGGGCCAGTCAGTGACAGATGGGGTCTTGAACTCCCAGCAATCCTAATCTGTGGCTGTAAAGCCAATAGCACTCTAAGAAAGAAAACTTTTCTTCCCTCTAGAATTAATTGGAGGCAGAGGTCCTGAATTCAAATCCAGATTTCACCTTTTAGAGATATCCTAAAAAAATTTTACATGCATACTTATCAGTCTAAATGTAATTAATATCTTTATGCTCCTTCAAAACAATACAAGGACCTTGGAACTCTTTCATTCTTATTACCTGTCTCCCAGCTCAAACCCTAACATTATCAAGTATGTTAATTCTATCTTGTTTTTTAACTTCATGAGAAGTTATTGCTATCTGCTAACACACCATAAGAATATAGTCACACAGCTACAGTAAGCTGCAAGAGAGACGGAAATATAGTCCTTTGCTGGGTGGACATGTGCTCAACTAAAACTTGAGAATTCTATTTTCAAAGATGGATAATGGATATTAGTAGACAACCATAAAGCTATGACAATATCTATAGTTTTTGCGGATCTGATCCTGTTGTCTATTTGTTTTGTTTTGTTTCTTGCTGGCTTTCACTCATGGTGCCTCATTTGTGATTTGAGATTTATGACTGTAAATTTATTTTTCTTGGGTTGTTATCTAAATAAGTCCTTTGAAACCCAAGGTGAGTTCTGATCTTCCACAGTGAATTTGCCTGTTTTTGCCAAGCATAGGGAGGCAATACCACTTGTAGATTCCTTTAAATTAAATTATAGGCTTGAGCTCTTTTGAATTACCTAGGTTACATGATTTTGGGCTGCAAACCATGTAAAGTATTGTGGTTACAAGTTATTTCTCAAGAGGTACTTCCCCCATCCTCCCTTCCCTTGCACTGAGTTTAGAGACAGGCAATTTTTCTTGCATTTCCTTAGAGGAGGGGTGGGTTTGTTTCTGTTTGTGTTTTTTAATATTTATTTGGCTGCGCCAGGTCTTAGTTGCAGCACGCGGGATCTTCGTTGCGGCATGCAGGATCTTTTAGTTGCGGCGTGCAGGATCTTTAATTGTGACATGCAGAATCTTTAGTTGTGGCACTTGGGATCTAGTTCCCTGACCAGGGATTGAACCTGGGCCCCCTGTATTGGGAGCGTGGAATCTTAGCCACTGTACCAGCAGGGAAGTCCCGGGGTAGGTTTGGTTTTAGTTTACACTCTCCCTGAAGGTTTCAGATTTATGTGAAGGTCTACTACAAGAGACCTCACCTGGGTTGGTCTGACTGAGGTTGTGCTACCTGAAGGTTAAATTCACTGGTTGGGCAAAAGTTGGCTTGAGTACTCTTACCTCCTTAGGTTCCTACCTTAACTTAGTCTTTACTTTTAGCATTCCTTACTGTCCTGCTGAATCAATGATACTTTTAAGAAGAATTTTTAGTACACCATTTTTAGTTTTTCAGCATATTTTAAGACACCTAGCCCATTATAGAGCCAGAAATTTAAGTCCTCATTGGATTGTTCTGAGAAATAAATGATCCTGTATTAAAGGCGCAGCACAGTGTTTGGTGCATAATAAGCATGCAACAATAAAGCACAAAGGAAGAGCATAAGTATATAGATGCCAAGTGTATTTTGAGATTTTAATAGTAGCACGTTGCAGTGATTTTCTCCTTACTTGTCATATAGCATTTGGAAGAGACAAAGAAGTGGGGAGGGAGAATCTTCCCAAAGATGAAGGAGACCTGGAGGACATGTGTAGGTCAAAGATGGCTTTCTGTCTACCTAGTTTGTATGATTTGAAGCTGCAAACCCAAATGAAGAATGTTATGCAATTACAAATTCTCAAGGGAGGTTTTTACTCCCCTCCACTCAGTGTCAAGTTTAGAGACAGACATTTGTCTCAGTCGCCAATGTGCAAGGTGGGCAACACAATTTCATCCTAGTTTAAACACTGAAACCTTAACCCTTTTAGGTCTCAGCTTTCTTTAGAGTCTCCTGTTAGACTCCACCCCTTATGCAGGTCCTGGACTTTGTCTCCTGTACCCTAAGTGCTAAGAGGCTGTGAGAAGGTAAGCTTAAATTCACCAGATACGGCAAATGCCCTCAGTGTGACAGCTGGTTCAGAGCTCTGCTTCAGCCTCTCTGAGTCTTTGCCTTCTCTTGGTTGTTGATCTAAATATTACCTACTATCTACCCAGCTAATTGATACTATCTACCCAGCTGATTGATATAGTTACAAAGATTTTTTTCAATATTTTATCCAGTAATTTTTGTTGCTTTCATTAAGAGGGGTGGTTAATGCATCTTGTCCACTATATTGCCAGAAAAGTAGAAATTCTCAAAAGATTGTTTTAAGATTACAAATTTCAAAATTGTTAAATGATAGTGCATTTAAAATTACGTAGTACAATGCTTAGCACATAGTAAGCACTCAGTAACAAAGGGGAAAAGGAGGGGAAAGAGTGCTCAAACAGAAAAACAAGGAAGCAAGTCATCTTGCCGCCACAAATAGTATGAGCTGTGTTTTTTAAGGCTGTAATCATATCTTCCTTCTTCCTACTGGTCACACTGTGTCATGAGGAAATAGAAAAGAATTCCAAAGTGAAAGGGTACAGGTTATTACTTGTGCATTAGGAGAGCAAAGAGAAATTGTTGTGCAGTTGGTCACTGTGACTTCCTAAGAGGTTCTGAACTATGGTTAAGCTTAGGGAGAATCTTTACTTGAGCTCAGGTCCAAATCTGATGAGGCTGCAGGCCTCCTCCAGAAACACTCTCTGTTTTTCTGGCTGCCCTGTTGGTCAAACCCTCTATGATCTCTACCTTGCTCATGATCATCTCCATGGCCAATTCCCTGAAGACCTTTTGGAAGCCCATCTTGACCCACTTTATGGCCACTGCCTTCTCCTCCATGATTGCCTTCTTTTGCGATATTTCCTTTTCCAGAGTGCCCTGCATTATCCAGTCTATGTCCATACTCCCCCTTCCTCTATGTCTTCCTTGGCAGCCTCTTCTATGATCCACTTCATGGCTCTTGTCATGGCCTCCTCCATGTCCATGACTCCTGCCAGGATCCATGCCATAACCACCCCCTTGGCTGTGGCTTAATTCATGGTGCACTCCATGGCCTACCCTGTGTCCAAAGCCATATGCTCCTCCATGAACCAGTTCATTTTCTAGGCTATAGAACATTCCAGAGCCCAATCCTGAGTCCAGGTCCAGACCAAGGCCAGTTCTGTGGTCATGGAGGTCATAAATGCCTCTGTTTATCAGGGGAAAAGAAAAGTCATTCTAAAAGAGAAAAAAAAATTTTTTAAGTTAAATCCTTTTCTTTCAGATCATTAAAACTTGGATTGTCAAAAATCACAAAATTTTGCTTTTCGTCCATTCTTTGTGTGTGTCTCTCTTCCTCTCATTTATTTATTTATTCACTTCTCTGAGAAAACAGACTTCCTGATTATTGCACTTGCATACTCTCTACGTGAATGCTACGATCATTGCTCTGTATGTTGGCAAATCCGCATCCTGTACCTAGAGTAGAGTCTCCCAGAAATAGGGAGTCTTTCATTGAGCTAATCAGCCAAGAAAGTTGCACGTCTATGAGGAAAGGTAAAAACAAGAAACTTATGAAAGTTAATAAAATAGAAGTCAGAATAGTAGTTACCTTTGGCTGGGCAGGTATTGACAGGGAGGGGACACCAGAAACTACTCAGATGATAGGAATGTTCAATATTTTGAATGGGATGGTGGTTATTTGGGTGTGTACACATTTTTAAATGAATCAACCTGTACACTTGAGATCTGTGTACTTCTTATAAGTTATACTTCAATTTTTTTTTTTAAGATAAAGGAAGGCCCATTAAGAACTAAAGGTTGGAGAACCAGCTTTAAACACTGTGTCTAAGAGAACAGGCTCTCCTGTGAAGCAGACTTGGATTAGAGCCCCAGTTCTGTCACCACCTCACCCTGTGATCTTCAGCAAGCTACTTCAGTCTCTGACTCCAGTGTCCTAGCCTGTAAAATGGGATAATAAGAGTACATACCCCAAAGGTGGTTAAGCAGAGTTAAGGAGAAACAATGCTCTCTTGCACTTTTAGTTCTGGACCTTGCACCTAGTAAACAGTTAATAAAATGCTAGTTATTATTATTACATGTTTATCTTAAACAATTAGAGGATTGTTCATGGCTGGTGAGTCACATTTTGTTCTTGCCACAGGGAGGGATCAGAGGATCTGAAATAAGAAACACAAGTAAGCTGATTATAAATTATGCCAGCCATGGGGCTTCCCTGGTGGCGCAGTGGTAGAGAGTCCGCCTGCCGATGCAGCGGACACGGGTTCGTGCCCTGGTCCGGGAAGACCCCACATGCCGCGGAGCGGCTGGGCCTGTGAGCCATGGCCGCTGAGCCTGCGCGTCCCGAGCCTGTGCTCCGCAACGGGAAAGGCCACCACAGTGAGAGGCCCGCGTACCGCAACAAACAAATTATTCCAGCCGTTTGTGGCTCGTGTGTGAATTTTTCATTGATTTATTGTGTATTTACTCGGGCTCATCCTACACATGCTGAAGACCACTTCTGGAATACATACTGCCAAAATGGGAAAGTATAAGTATATGTTTTAAAAATAGAACAAGAAAGATATATTAGAATAGGAGATTAAGACCAGGATGTAGAATAGAATGCAGAAATGAAGTCTGCTGCTGGCATGTGGCTGTCACCCCTCCCCTGTCCCCAGAGAACTGCGGGGGGCTTTAGGCCTTGAAACAGGCGAGCTCTCAGAGCATCAGAAGCCTCGCCTACACAAGGGCAGGAGTTTCTGGGGCTTCTGTCCTTGCTAAGTGTATTTTCTTGTTATCCTCCCTTACTGTGTAGTCGAGTATTTTGAAATGGCCAGCCTATCTGAGCTGTGCTAAGGGGTACCTACAAAAGTGAATTTCTTTTCACTTGGGTAAAATCATAAAAAGAGGGGGAAAGAGCCCCGTACGCTCACCCCAGGAAGTAGCATGTGGTAATATCTATGATCGTGAAAAACCTGTTGGGGGCCCGAATGATCATCACTTTCTAGAGATCCTTTTTCTGGTGCTATATAGTTCCAGCTATTTTATAATAGATATGCCTTCCCTTATCCTTGCCTCTATCCACACCACATAGACCCATACACTTACCTCTCTCTTGGGCCCCCACTTCACATTTGTTTTCTTGTTTTTCCATTTCTTGCTATATAATCTATTGTTTATATTTTCTGTTTTGCTCCCTCTTGCGGTCTTTGTATTATGCTATGTGAGAAAGTAAAAATCAGACTGAGAAAGTAGCAATCTACCCTGCTGTTCACCAGGCTGGGATATAACAATGTGGATCAAACCAGATGCAAAGATTACTGGGAAGAATATTTTCCCCAAGGACACGCTGCAGCCGTAAAACATCAAAACAACCCCCTTCGTTGAGTGACTTACTCACTTTCAATGATTTCGTCAGTGAAAAATTTGGTTGTCTAAAATAGCAAATTTGCTGTTTGAAATTATATCAGTAAGAAGGAAATATCCCATTCTTGTCTGGAGAATCTAAGTTACTTTGGCACAGAGAAGCAGCCTGGATTTCCTACCCAGAGGCAGATGAGTTTCTGAATAACATTCCACATCTCTTGTAACTTTGTACTTTCCAAGGAAACCAGGTCCACTTCACAGTCTACAGCTGCTGTGGATCCTTGTACACACAGCCCTGCTTTGTTTTGAGCTTATTAAAACTCTGCTTCATTTAACTTTCGCCCAAACTCCACGCTTCCCTCAATACTGTAATGACTCTTTTCCTTAGTTGGTAAGAAGCTCCTTAGTCCCTCTAGTGTAC
This sequence comes from Neophocaena asiaeorientalis asiaeorientalis, assembly GCF_003031525.2. Taxonomy (NCBI): domain Eukaryota; kingdom Metazoa; phylum Chordata; class Mammalia; order Artiodactyla; family Phocoenidae; genus Neophocaena; species Neophocaena asiaeorientalis. The sequence goes on from NW_020172595.1 coordinate 771,373, forward strand.
AGTCTCCTTTGGTGCAGCAAGCCGATAAATCTGACTTTGTGAGACTGCGACTTCACTCCTGATGCTCTTATGTCGATTGGGTTAGCATATGTGTAACTCGCCACACACTGACTGCTTTCTCGTTCTGAATATCTTGCTGGTCCCATTCCCATTATTCTATTCCCATTCATGATCCATCTTCTAGGTGGGTTCCCCCCATCTCCATGTACAGTAACTCACGAGGCAAAACTCAGTCTACTAACAGTCCAACACCAACCATGACTGCAGCCCAAGAGATGAGGATGATGCCTCAGAGCCGCAAATATCCACTTGGTTTAATCACATGTGCTGGTGTGTGGCTCACGCTAACTGTGCTTGTGCCCATGGAGACTGGGCTTGTTTTATGGGAGATGGTGCTTGTTCCAGGAGTGGTGGTTGGCTCATGGGTAGATCCTGTCCTGGTGGTCCTAGTACCTGGCACTGATGTGGTGGATGATGTGCTAATAATGGATGTGCCCAGGGCAGAGGTATTTGGGGCTCTCCCAGGGACAGTATTCCTGGCAGCAGGGGATGAGGAGTCCGTTCCAGGAGCTGTGGAGACAGAGATGGGGGTAGTTGGTTTGGTTCCAGTGATCCTAGTGTCTAGGAAACAGGTCACACGATATGATGCATTGGTAGTGGAGATAATTAACAGGGAGGCAGGTGTCCTTAGAGCAGAGGGGTTGATCTAACACATCTCTGGTGCTGGTGGTTTGAGGAGAGGTGTTGTGGTGGGACGAGAGAGGGTAGAAAGTGATTCGCCTGAGGCCACGGTCCCCAGAATAAAGGTGAGTGTCTTACAGAAGAGGAGGTAGAATACGTGCATGGATGGTGCTGTTGATGGTGGAAGCAGAAGATTGAGGAAATGTGACCATGACGCATGTGGACGTGGGAGATCTATTCAATTACGGAAGTGGTCACCCACAGAGAAGAGCGTGGGTTGGGATGAAAGGAATAGGGTCTGATAGTCTTGTGATGTAGTCACTGGGTATAAGGATGGTGCTGGAGGAAGAGATGACAGAATAAGATTTTTCCATGGATGAGGCAGTGCTCATGGCTTGGAGCAGAGGTGACATAAGCTAACACAATCGTGGTGATCGACAAAGTCGAGCTGAGTGTGCTCGGAACAGATGACCCACGTGAAGAGGCTGGCGACCCCAGGGACGGAGGCGGGGTGGGGGCGGGGGACGCAGACAAGGTGGGAGGACAGGAGAGGCAGTAGAGATGGTGCTGTTGGCAGCAGTGGTTGTGTTTAGATGAGACGTGGCTACACTGATACAAGAACAGTGTCTGTCACTGGAATAGCAGAGGGTGGCTCAGAACAAAGTAGGTAGAATCAGTTCCAGTACGAGTGCTGATGGCAAGTGCAGAGGTGGTTTTATTCAGAGCAAGTGCCAGAGTATGAAAAACAAATAGTTTGGTCTTGGACTAGAGCAAGGATTGGCAAACTTTTCCTGTAAAGGGCCAGATGGTAAATGTGTAAGCTGTGGGGTCACAGTCTCTGTTACAGTTACGCAAAGTACCTGGAAAGCAGCTATAGATGTAAACAAATAGGTGTGACTGTGTTCCAACAGCACTTTCTTTGGAAAGACAGATAACAGGCCAGAGCTGTCTTGTGAATTATCGTTTGCATCCCCTGGACCAGGGGCCAGTATGTTGAAGCCACAGTAGTTTCAGAGACTTTGGTGGGCACAGACTCCACAGTGGTTCCTGAGACTGTGGTAGAAGCTACGGTGAGTGGTCTCAAAGCCTGTGGTGGTCTCATTGATGGAGACTGTGGTGGGCACAGATGTCATCATGGAGGCTGAGGTGCTATCAGAGGCTGTGGTGTTCTCAGCGGGCACTGTGGTAGCTGTGGAGGGCACAGAGCTGTAGCTGTCACAGAGATTTTAGTGGAGACTGTTGTGGTATCAGAGGCTAGGCTGTGATGGCAGCTGTCCTGGTCTCAGAGTTGGTGGTGGAGACCATGGTGGTCTCAGAAGATGTTGTCGTACTCCTAGAGCCAGTGGTGAACACATATGCTATTGCTGAGGACGGGTAGTCTCAGACGCTTTGGTGGAGGCCTCAGTGGATTCAGAGATCAAAGTAGAGGGTGTTGTGGGCACGGATGTTATCGTGGAGGTTGTGATGCTCTCAGAGACTGTGGCTGAGGCCAGGACGGGGGACTCGCCCAAAACTCCGCCCCCCCCCCCCCCTCTAAGAG
>NW_020172595.1:773626-837371 GCF_003031525.2 Neophocaena asiaeorientalis asiaeorientalis
GCTTCAGGGTGGGAGGAGGGCAGAGGCCGAGGCCCAGGCGGGCCGCTCCTCGGGGGGAGGTGGGGACCTGGTGGGATCCTCAGATGAGCCTACTGTCGCCCTCAGCCAGACTCCGCTCTGTTAGGGAGTGAGATTCAGGAGCCACAGGTCAAGTGGAGCCTCCAGGGAAGGAGGGCCGAAGACTGGGGAACCCAGAGTCCCCACTGCCTGGCCCCGGACCGCCCTGCTCAGGCTTCCCCTCTGCTCTCGCACCTGGAGCCTGCTCTAGCCCTAGGGATCTTGGGTGCTCGCTGCTAGGACGTGCTCTCTCTTCCCCGGGAAGGTGGTGGGGGAGCATTCCCTGCCTTGCCACTCACTCATTAAGTAATTTTTCCCAATGAGAGCCCAGCTCCAGAGCTTGTTAAAGGATTTCCCCTTAGATATCAAAGTGATCACTAGCCTGAGAGAGAGAAGTGGGAAGGGAGACATTCAGGGCCGTGCCCTGGGGCCCATGGCACTCACTGTCCCCGTTTGCTTTGGGGAGATGTAGAACCTCCCCCACTCCCCCAAACACACGCTCTTTGACCCCCAGTGCTCCATTTTGGTGCCTTGGCAGGGAGGCATTGGTCGAGTTGGATGTTTTGCTTCATTTTGTTTTGGTTTTTTAATTAGGGTCCAGGCTGGGGACCCTAGGGTCCTCCCAGAGCAAGTGACTCTCCTGTCATGGCAGCTGCCACATGCTGTGTCACCATCTGCCCAGAGACTAAAAGCCGGGCAGCTTCCTCCTTTGTCCTATGGCACTCCAGCCTTCTTCCAGAGCCCAGGTGTCCTTCTCTGCCTCAAGGCTCTCTCCAGGGACTTAAGTCTGGGGTCCCTCTGGCACCTGGCTTGCCTCCTTTCTGGCACTCACGCTACAATTCTGCCCTTAGCAGAGCAGATCTGCAGTGGAAGATTCAGAGAACCCCTCAGGCCTCAGGGCCCTCCCAGCCCAGGGCTGGGTCCTGGCAGATAATCCACTGACATGAGTGTCCGGGTTCGGATTACTGTCCATGATGGGCTTCCAGCTTCCTGCAAATGGAGATGCCAAAAGTGGCAAAAAGCTGCTCGCGGCCCTGCTGTTTGATTCTGGATAGAGTCAAGGTTGGAAGACCTGTGGCAAACTGGAGTGCCTTTCCGGTCAGCAGAGATGCTGATGCTATCCTCTTCCACTAAGAGTGAGACCCAAGGCTACGTGGATGATGGGCGGTGGTTCGGTTGGGACTGACATTTGGGCACGGAATGGTTTTGGAGCAGGGCTGCTCTCCTACCGTGAGTATGGAACATGGCAGATGTGCATGAACATTGGGCTTAATTCGTTAGAGTCTTGTTTTATTCTGTGTAGTGCTGCCTTGTGATAACTCGTACTGAATTATTTAATTTTAATTTTCCTGTATTTGTGTCTCAGATGAGAACTATGTCGTATACTTCTTTGTAATCCTCAACAGAATGTATAATAGGTGCTTAGAAATACTTGCTTATTAATTAACCCATTTTTCTCCTCATTTTGTCACCATGCAAATGAGCCAGACATGAACTCAGGCTGGCTCTTCTGGAAATCCAGGAACGAGCCATTTTAGGAACAGTGGAAATTCAGCCTCCTCTTCCTCGACCCTCCAAAGAATTCCTGTCTTCCAGCCACTCCTGCTCAAGGTCATCTGTAAGGTCACAGCCAGAGCCAGGAACACCAGTCAGGACTTTCTCCCAACTGATAGCCCAGTAACTATGATGCCTTACTTTATAAATATTTTACACTTTATTGTAAAAAGACCAATAGATAGAAAGAAGTTATCTGTCATCAGCTAACTCTCCCTTACTCCCTCTGCCCAATCAGTAATAAGTGAAAGGGCTTTAGTAAATTGGAGAGAAAATCCAGAAAACATACACAGATGAAATGTCTGCAAGGAGAAAAATCAGAATCTGGGGTGAAGGTGTGGAGAGAATAGGGGCAGTAGAGAAGATGGATGACTCCTACAGAAAAAAAGCCAAGACTTTGGGGCTTTGCGGGGAGAGAGGAAAATAAATGATGAGTGGGGAACACCGTCAAGGAAGGTCTGGGGTGGGGATCCATGGATGAGACTGCAGGCCAAACAAAAATCCCTCCCTGTGTGCCCACACACAATCTAGCAAGCCAAACCAACAGGATGCCCACTGCAGACATTTAGGAAAACTAAGGGATTCAGGAGGGAGAGGGAAGAGCCATCTGGGTGACAGATATTTATGATCTTTTCTGGAATTTTTCTGAGAATGGAGAGAGTGGAGAAGGAAATCCTCTTTTCTTCTCAGATCCTACTTTTTCATTAATAAAAAACCAAAAACAGTCAAGGGCCCTGGGAACTCAGAGACAAGCCTGTTTCCCACAAACTCTAACTAATAGGAGATGGAAATAATATAGGTTGGTCCTGAAACCCAGAAACTCTGTCTTTCAACTCGCCCTGCCCATAACCCTGACTCACAGTCAGTCTGGAGCATTGCCTTCTAAGGCTCCCGAACTTCCCTTCACTGTGCTGTCCCTCCCAAAACTCAGAGTCCTATATTGATCCCCACTCTGTACATCCATCAGACATCTTTTCATTTTCAGATCATCACCTTCTCTAGAGAACACTTGCCTGTATTATTCGTTCTTTCTTTTCTATACCCCAAACTCATATCCTTTTTGCTTATCACTTCACCCCTTGACCAGTTTCAATAACACAGCAGTTGAAGGGTTGATGTGTTAACCATCAGTACTTTGCCCTTCCTGGAGTCCAGGAAATAGGAATTGTGGGTCTCATTTTCCATCCAGGAAAGGGGTAAGGCATGGAAGAGCTGGGGGTTGGCGATTTCTGAAAGATCATTGTGGGGAAGAGATCTGGGTCATGCCGAGAGTCTGTTGCTCCATCAGGTGGACTGGGTAGGAAATGGGGCCCCCATCATCCTCTGGGTCATTGTCCTCAGTGTTCTGGATCAGTGCACGGCGTGTTCGTGCCAAATAGGAGACCTGTGATTGGGAAGAGAAAGGAGGCATGAGTACCATCTGCCATGCCATTTACTTTCCTCGACACCCATATCTCAGGTCCTTTGATTCTGTTCTCCCTGACCCTGGACGTTGGCTTGCTCCTTTCCCAAGATTCCGTTCAAACCCTAATCCTTATTCCAGCCCCAGATCCGGTACATTGAGTTCCAGACTTCATCTCCAGTTCCTTCCTCTGTCTTATTTTCCTTATTCTAATATCCCCCATTCTCACACCCCAGACTCTATCTCCAACTCCAAAATTTTCCCTACTTTACACTCTTTTTTTCTCAGCCACTGCTTTCTTCCCAATTCTGCTTTTCATGTCACATGCATCTATTTTCTTTCTCCATAGTTTCCACCACCACAATCCCTCTATTACCACCCTCCACACTATGACTCTTTTCCTAGGCTTATTAGGCCCTCCAGTTCTGATCCAGAACGTCTCCTCAACTCCTTATCCCATGGGTTCACTCCCCTGGGCATCACTCTCCCTTACCAAGAAAATCAGGCCAAGGAACACCAGGAGGAGAATCACTATCAACAGGACCACGATAACTATGGCCCATGCAGGGAAGGAATCATTCTCCCCCCTCTCTCCAGCATGGAAATCTCCTTGTGAGCCAGCTTTGTTTTGGTGTGGATGGCTCTTGTCAGGGGCTTCCGACATGATCGACCTGGTAGCTGTAGAAGAACCAACTGACACATGACGGGAAACCTCAGGTTTTTGTGGACAAGGAGAGGTAGTACTGATAGACGTGTCTCCTGTGACCTTCACTGGAGGTCTTATACTCTCTGTGGCTGCTGTGACTTTTGTTGAATTTTCTGTGTGTTTAATTGGGGGTTTTATGGTCTCAGTGGCCAATGTGGTCTTTCCTTGATGTCTAGTAGATTCTGTTGGAGCTCCTGAGTTCTTGTAATGGGTCCATTTGGTCTTTCCTTCATGTCCTGTGGGCTTTGCAGAGGTTCCAGTGCTTCCCTCATGGATCGATGTGGTCTTTCCTCCATGTCCCGTGGGTGTATCTAGGGTGCCCGTGGTCCTCTCGTGGCCCGATGGGGGCTTTCCTCCGTGTCCCGTGGGCGTTTCTGGCGTCCCCCTGGTCCTCTCGTGGCCTGATGGGGTCTTTCCTCCGGGTCCCATGGGTGTTTCTGACGTCCCCCTGGTCCCCTCGTGGCCTGATGTGGTCTTTCCTCCGTGTCCGCTGGGTGTATCTGGGGTGCCCGTGGTCCTCTCGAGGCCCGATGGGGTCTTTCCTCTGTGTCCCGTGGGGGTTTCTGGCGTCCCCCTGGTCCTCTCGTGGCCTGATGGGGTCTTTCCTCCGGGTCCCATGGGTGTTTCTGACGTCCCCCTGGTCCCCTCGTGGCCTGATGTGGTCTTTCCTCCGTGTCCGCTGGGTGTATCTGGGGTGCCCGTGGTCCTCTCGAGGCCCGATGGGGTCTTTCCTCTGTGTCCCGTGGGGGTTTCTGGCGTCCCCCTGGTCCTCTCGTGGCCTGATGGGGTCTTTCCTCCGGGTCCCATGGGTGTTTCTGACGTCCCCCTGGTCCCCTCGTGGCCTGATGTGGTCTTTCCTCCGTGTCCGCTGGGTGTATCTGGGGTGCCCGTGGTCCTCTCGAGGCCCGATGGGGTCTTTCCTCTGTGTCCCGTGGGGGTTTCTGGCGTCCCCCTGGTCCTCTCGTGGCCTGATGGGGTCTTTCCTCCGGGTCCCATGGGTGTTTCTGACGTCCCCCTGGTCCCCTCGTGGCCTGATGTGGTCTTTCCTCCGTGTCCGCTGGGTGTATCTGGGGTGCCCGTGGTCCTCTCGAGGCCCGATGGGGTCTTTCCTCTGTGTCCCGTGGGGGTTTCTGGCGTCCCCCTGGTCCTCTCGTGGCCTGATGGGGTCTTTCCTCCGGGTCCCATGGGTGTTTCTGACGTCCCCCTGGTCCCCTCGTGGCCTGATGTGGTCTTTCCTCCGTGTCCGCTGGGTGTATCTGGGGTGCCCGTGGTCCTCTCGAGGCCCGATGGGGTCTTTCCTCTGTGTCCCGTGGGGGTTTCTGGCGTCCCCCTGGTCCTCTCGTGGCCTGATGGGGTCTTTCCTCCGGGTCCCATGGGTGTTTCTGACGTCCCCCTGGTCCCCTCGTGGCCTGATGTGGTCTTTCCTCCGTGTCCGCTGGGTGTATCTGGGGTGCCCGTGGTCCTCTCGAGGCCCGATGGGGTCTTTCCTCTGTGTCCCGTGGGGGTTTCTGGCGTCCCCCTGGTCCTCTCGTGGCCTGATGGGGTCTTTCCTCCGGGTCCCATGGGTGTTTCTGACGTCCCCCTGGTCCCCTCGTGGCCTGATGTGGTCTTTCCTCCGTGTCCGCTGGGTGTATCTGGGGTGCCCGTGGTCCTCTCGAGGCCCGATGGGGTCTTTCCTCTGTGTCCCGTGGGGGTTTCTGGCGTCCCCCTGGTCCTCTCGTGGCCTGATGGGGTCTTTCCTCCGGGTCCCATGGGTGTTTCTGACGTCCCCCTGGTCCCCTCGTGGCCTGATGTGGTCTTTCCTCCGTGTCCGCTGGGTGTATCTGGGGTGCCCGTGGTCCTCTCGAGGCCCGATGGGGTCTTTCCTCTGTGTCCCGTGGGGGTTTCTGGCGTCCCCCTGGTCCTCTCGTGGCCTGATGGGGTCTTTCCTCCGGGTCCCATGGGTGTTTCTGACGTCCCCCTGGTCCCCTCGTGGCCTGATGTGGTCTTTCCTCCGTGTCCGCTGGGTGTATCTGGGGTGCCCGTGGTCCTCTCGAGGCCCGATGGGGTCTTTCCTCTGTGTCCCGTGGGGGTTTCTGGCGTCCCCCTGGTCCTCTCGTGGCCTGATGGGGTCTTTCCTCCGGGTCCCATGGGTGTTTCTGACGTCCCCCTGGTCCCCTCGTGGCCTGATGTGGTCTTTCCTCCGTGTCCGCTGGGTGTATCTGGGGTGCCCGTGGTCCTCTCGAGGCCCGATGGGGTCTTTCCTCTGTGTCCCGTGGGGGTTTCTGGCGTCCCCCTGGTCCTCTCGTGGCCTGATGGGGTCTTTCCTCCGGGTCCCATGGGTGTTTCTGACGTCCCCCTGGTCCCCTCGTGGCCTGATGTGGTCTTTCCTCCGTGTCCGCTGGGTGTATCTGGGGTGCCCGTGGTCCTCTCGAGGCCCGATGGGGTCTTTCCTCTGTGTCCCGTGGGGGTTTCTGGCGTCCCCCTGGTCCTCTCGTGGCCTGATGGGGTCTTTCCTCCGGGTCCCATGGGTGTTTCTGACGTCCCCCTGGTCCCCTCGTGGCCTGATGTGGTCTTTCCTCCGTGTCCGCTGGGTGTATCTGGGGTGCCCGTGGTCCTCTCGAGGCCCGATGGGGTCTTTCCTCTGTGTCCCGTGGGGGTTTCTGGCGTCCCCCTGGTCCTCTCGTGGCCTGATGGGGTCTTTCCTCCGGGTCCCATGGGTGTTTCTGACGTCCCCCTGGTCCCCTCGTGGCCTGATGTGGTCTTTCCTCCGTGTCCGCTGGGTGTATCTGGGGTGCCCGTGGTCCTCTCGAGGCCCGATGGGGTCTTTCCTCTGTGTCCCGTGGGGGTTTCTGGCGTCCCCCTGGTCCTCTCGTGGCCTGATGGGGTCTTTCCTCCGGGTCCCATGGGTGTTTCTGACGTCCCCCTGGTCCCCTCGTGGCCTGATGTGGTCTTTCCTCCGTGTCCGCTGGGTGTATCTGGGGTGCCCGTGGTCCTCTCGAGGCCCGATGGGGTCTTTCCTCTGTGTCCCGTGGGGGTTTCTGGCGTCCCCCTGGTCCTCTCGTGGCCTGATGGGGTCTTTCCTCCGGGTCCCATGGGTGTTTCTGACGTCCCCCTGGTCCCCTCGTGGCCTGATGTGGTCTTTCCTCCGTGTCCGCTGGGTGTATCTGGGGTGCCCGTGGTCCTCTCGAGGCCCGATGGGGTCTTTCCTCTGTGTCCCGTGGGGGTTTCTGGCGTCCCCCTGGTCCTCTCGTGGCCTGATGGGGTCTTTCCTCCGGGTCCCATGGGTGTTTCTGACGTCCCCCTGGTCCCCTCGTGGCCTGATGTGGTCTTTCCTCCGTGTCCGCTGGGTGTATCTGGGGTGCCCGTGGTCCTCTCGTGACTTGACGTGGTTGTTTGTTTTTGTTCTTTAGGTTTTCCTGGCTTTTGTGTGGTCTTTTCAGTGGTCTTGTCTGAGGTGGTACATGGTGCTACAGTTTTAGCTGGGTTACTTGTTACTGTTGGTCTCTTTGTTGTGTGCTTAAGACATGGTGCTACAGTTTTAGCTGGGTTACTTGTTACTGTTGGTCTCTTTGTTGTGCGCTTAAGACAAGTTGTCTTGCTCTTGGGTGCTGGGATTGGATGTTTTTTGTGAACCAATTCTTTATCTGTGTTAGTGGAGTCATTAGTATTGATGTTGTGTTTGTTCCTGGTAATTGGGTCTTTTCCTTGATTGCTGGGGTTTTGTTCAGAAGTGGGAGGAGCATCTTGAGTTGCAGAGCTTTGGGAGTTATCTACATCCTGGTGAAGCAGCTTGGAGTGGTGTGTGGTACTGCATTGGTGTTTTTGCTTATGGGTTTCTGTAGAGTTTGAGTGGTCTGGGGAGCTGTGTTCTGAATGAAGAGCAATGTGGTCAGAGCGGTTAATAGAAACAGGGCCTTGAGCCAGAGAGGAAAAATGATCAGATGTTGGGTGTTCACGAGTTTTCTGGTGTTCTTGAAGTGTGGCAGCACCTGTGAAGGGAGAGAGGCAAATAAGAAACTTCCTCCATGCTCTTCCCTGCTTCCCTTCTCACCTCATCTCTAGGGGTCCCTTTGTTACCCAAGATGTATCTCCCCAGCCAGTCTCTTCAGAATACTCTGGTATCTAATCCCCATTCTCACCTCCAGTCTCTGGACCTTTGTTGAGGCTGTCCTTTCAGCAACAATGCCACCTCTCTCCTCTCCACCTCTACTCTTCAGTTCTCAAGTTCAGATCTTTCTAGCTGTATGGCATCTTTCCTGATCTTTCTAAGCAGATAAGATCCAGCTTCATCTCAGTGCTCAAAAAATTCTTTGTTAGTTACTCTTTCCTGCTACCTTCAACGTGACATTGCAGTTGTTTGTGTGCCTGTCAACCTCCCTGTCCGGCTTATCACACTGTAAGATTTTGAGAGGAGACATTGACTGGCCTTTTGCTCCGCAAGTGCTGTTTTAGAGTTTATATACTTATGGAATGGAGCTGCCTTTCCACTGCAGAGCTGAGAGGACAGGGAATAAATGTCAGAATCTCTATCTTTCCTTAATAGTCCAGCTCCATCCCAAATGTGACTGTGTGAGAGACTGCGGTGAGACATCTGGCAAAACTTCCCACAGAGATTAGTAAGTAGACACAGGTGATGCGTGAGAGGATAAGAAGAGGGATGGATGGTAGGTAGAGGAGGGGGATGGGAACCTTTCATTTTGGTGATGAAGATTGACCTGGATGCAGGGAAGCAGATGAGATGACTCAACCCTTATGGTTCCCCACTGGCTCCCCCTCTTCACACACCTGAAGCCATCTGAGATAGATGAAGGTGACCCTTCTGAAAGAAAAGGATATCGACTTGGGGGTCCTGGGAGGTGTGAACAAGGCAGCTGGATTCTGGCAGGGACCGACTATGTTTATGGACAGGGAGTGAGGGAAAACACCCCTATCAATGAACAGATGTGGGCCTTAATTCCATGGAAGAACAACCAGTGGGAACAGAGGCGATGTCTCTGATATCTAACCAGGACAGTAAGAGCCAGGAGAGTGGGAAAAGTGAGAGAGATAGCGTCGTTACATAACTGAGCTTTCCAGACTCTGTTAACTCAAGGTGGCAACCAGAGCCTGGATACACTCCCAGTCACCGGAAACCACAATCCATCCATCTCCCTGCTGACTCCTTAAGAGGGTTGAGGGTTGGGGAACTTAGTCCTTGAAAGAAATACGGGTGGACGAGAAGGGGGTGAAGGTAGGAGGGAAGCCCAAGTCCCTGATCGGATTCAAGGTTGGGGAGAGAGAGGAGGACTGAACTGCCAGGCCCTCACTTCACCAGGCCGGGTCTATTCTCTGATTCCCTCGGCAGCAATACCGACCGTGGCCCTTGTTTATTGGGCCCCTCCTTGGGGCCAGGAGCTCAGCTAATTGCCTCATAGTCATTCTCTTTCTGGGTTGTCTTCTAAGGTGTTTGATCTCCCAGCTCCCCACAAGGCATCTTAGAATCTGTCAATGTCCCTATTTTACAGCCAAGAAACTTGAATTTCTTGGAGCAATGGTGACTTGCACACAATCCCACAGCCACAGCAATGGCCAACCTTTCTGGAACACTTACTGGGAGACAGGCATGTTCTACGAAGGAGGGCATGTATTAACTCATTTACTTTTTACAACAACCATTTGAGGTTGAGAACTATTTGTTATTCTCTCTTTTTATAGATGAGGAAACAAGGTTCAGAGAGGTTAAGTAATCTCCCCAAGGACACTCAGCAAGTAAGAGGTTGAGACAGAACTGGAACATACATTCTGGGCTCCCAGGCCCAGGTTTTAACTGGTTAAGACCACACTATACAGCCTATAGGTCAGCCCAGTCTCTTGGGGAAGGAAGAACACTGACATTTGTGGAACCTCTGAAAGATGATGTTCATATATTTGTTTAGGGACTTCCCTGGTGGCGCAGTGGATAAGACTCAGCGCTCCCAATGCAGGAGGCCTGGGTTCAATCCTTAGTCAGGGAACTAGAACCCACATGCATGCCACAACTAAGAGTTCTCATGCCGCAACTAAGGAGCCTGTGAGCCGCAACTAAGACCCAGTGCAACCAAATAAATAAATAAATAAATAAAGTGTACAACTCAGTGGGTTTAAAAAAAAAAAGACCAAAAACATATATTTGTTTATTTAATCTTCACCACGAACTTGTGAGGCAAGTGTATGATCTTACTCTTTTACAGGTGAGGAAAGGAAGTTCAAAGAAGGTGAGTAATTGGCAAAGAGGCTTTTCACTACACCCCAGATGCTTTTAAATGTGATAGGAGATGACTAAGTATCCATGGAGTGAATAAATGTGCAGGCAGCAGCCCGGAGTGGCAAATTCCACTGGCCTTAAAGAATCTGAGGAGAGGATAGAGTCCAGGCACTATCCCTCACTAGGTTTGCATCCTTACTCAGGTCACTTAAATGCTCCGAAGCCCCATGTCCTCAACAGTAAATAACGATGATGTCAACGTACCAGTTTAGTGTGAGGACTAAAGGAAGTATGGAGCATAGAAGACTCTGGAGCGTAGAAGACTCTTGAAAGTGTTTGCTGAATTCAAGTTGTAGTCTTTGAAACAATCTCATACTTTGCTCTGCTCTTCTCCTGGTAGTAAGGGGAGCCTGAGCCTGCGGCCTTGCCCTCCTGTCTTCTGCAGTTCCAGGTGTCTCTCCTGGCTTCCCCCCACCCCCACCCCATATACTTCTGCGTCTACCTTGACCACACCTTCAGTACCCCCCCCACACACACACACATTCCTGAGCCGCTTCCCCTTGCTGTGTTTTATCAGCATTGCACTCACCAGTTTCTAATGTGTTACAAGTGCGGTTTACTTCCCCCAGTGGCAGGGACTTTTATGTGTTTTATTCATTGCCTAGGTCTCCAGCCCAGAGCAATGTTTGGCCCATAGGAGGCACTTCATAAGTATTTGTTGAATGGATGAATGAGGCAATATTTTAAGACTGATGAAAACTCTTCAGAAGCCATGCCAACAACCTTTCGTTATGCATATTAAGTAAGAAAACAAACATAATTGTGGCCTCCAAAGGTTGGGAGACCAAGGGTAACTTCTGCTCTGTTAAGTAATTGAGCCCTGAGATGAAAAGATGTTGAAAGAAGGTCTCTCGCCCACCCATTTTGGGATATTGGTCGTTATTTAATCACAGGAGCCAGTCAATAACTAGACTCAGATAACTAGATTTTAGAATTCCAGCATCACATAGTTGTGGAACCATTGATTATAAAATCTGGAGTTGAAGCTCAAGGGATTCCTTGGTCCTGAGCCTTGAGGCAAATCAGTGACCTAACCCCCAGGTTGAGATGACCATCTCTTCTCCCCAGTAAATCTGTCATTGGTAGCAACTTTCTTTTCCTAGGAAGTTTCCACCATAAGATATTCATTTCACTGACTATAATAATGGTCAGAAAGGAATTGTTTTGGTCACTGAGGTATAGGTAGAGAGCAAAACCTTGGCTTTAGCACAAGACACTGGTGGTAGATACTCAGCCTGGATAAAAGAGTAAAAACAAATCCCACAGCATCAAAACTATGTACAGTTCCAAGGGTCTGTTCTATCTGCTTCATTCACTGGTTTGAAAAGAAGATGGACGTCCTACTAAGTGACTTGTGCTATGGAGTCTCTGTTAGAGCAGCCTCACGCAAAAGAGCCCCTCAAAAATGGCTTACTCCATTTGCAATAATGTGCATAAATGTTTGTTAAAGTGTCTATACAGTTTAAGTTCAATATGTGACCTAAAACACAGACATAGTAAAAAAAACGATGAAAGGGAAAAACACTCAAATGTTTGCATGGACAACTACGGAGTATTAGAAAAGTTTTTCTTTCTAATTTTTTCCATTTTTCAGCTTCTAGATTGAGCATATATTATTTTTGTCATAGAAATTAAATCAAATAACATTTACTATAGGAAAATGTCTTTTTTTAGATTCTCCGCAGGCAGGACCTCAGCCCCATCTGTGCTTTCTTCAGTGATGATTTAATCTAGATGCTGCACCTGTGGTTCTGTGGCTGCATGATGCCGACTCTGGGGTTCTAGGATCTAGTTATCTGAGTCTGGGTATTGACTGGTCCTGTGGATAAGTGACAGGGCATACCCCAGACCTGTGGGCTAAAGGTCTTCATCCACTCCTCTTGTCACTCTTCCCTCCCTACCCTGGCCGCACCGTCTGCTGGACACAGTTATGTGTCAGCCCTGACTCACACTCCACTTGCACCCTGACTCCATTCCAACCCCACCCCAGACTCAAGCCCTCCCTCACCTATCACCCCCTTGCTCTTCTCTGCAGAATCTGAGCACCCAGCGGCTCTTCCTCCCCACCCGTCCCCTCCATCCCAGCCAGCCAAACTCTAGCGTGGCTGTCTCCCAGACCACACACACAGAGCCCAGAGTGTCCTGCTCCAGAATTCGGATCTTGAGTGTGCCCTGTGCCTGTCCTGTGCCTCAGAGAAAATCTCCCTCAAAAGTGAATGTGAAGAGGGACTTCCCTGGTGGTGCAGTGGTTGAGAATCCACCTGCCAATGCAGGGGACACATGTTCGATCCCTGGTCTGGGAAGATCCCACATGCCTCGGAGCAACTAAGCCCCCGCGCCACAACTACTGAGCCTGAGCTCTATAGCCCGGGAGCAACAACTACTGAGCATGCGTGCCACAGCTACTGAAGCTCGCGCACTCTAGGGCCTGTGCTCCGCAACAAGAGAAGCCACCACAAATGAGAAGCCTGCGCACTGCAGCGAAGAGCAGCCCCCCGCTCGCCTCAACTAGAGAAAAGCTCGCATGCAGCAACGAAGACCCGGCACAGCGAAAAATAAATAAGATTAAAAAATTTAAAAAATAAACTGTAAAAAAAAAAAGTGAATGTGAGGGAAAAAAGTGAATGTGTGTGGAGATGATTCAGGACTCATCCCCTTCTGCCCCCTACAAGTTCCTCTTCCTGGGCAGCAGCAGGACAGGAGAGGAGGGAGAGCGGCAGGTGAGACAATCAGCCTGACAGGAAGGGGAAGAGAAGGTGCGTGGGACTGGGTGGTGGGCAGCTCAGGGCAGCTCTGATGCCTCTGTCCCCAGACCCTCGAGGTGGGGGGAAGGGCATCAAATCAAGACACTGCTGAGACCCAGCAGAGACAACTTAGAGATTCCTCAGCCCCTGCCCCTGCCCCTGCCGTCTACCATCTGCCCAGTCACCAGCTCGCATCCCCTCCGGCCCCAGCGTGACCCTGAGCTCAGGGAAGGAGAAACTTTCTCTAACATCACCCTCGATCAAATACCATTGGAAGGATAAGCTGCTGCTTCCCCTGCCC
The DNA here is from genome assembly GCF_003031525.2 of Neophocaena asiaeorientalis asiaeorientalis. Lineage (NCBI taxonomy): Eukaryota > Metazoa > Chordata > Mammalia > Artiodactyla > Phocoenidae > Neophocaena > Neophocaena asiaeorientalis. The sequence continues at coordinate 786,656 of NW_020172595.1, forward strand.
ACAGTGCTGCCCAGAGCATCCAGACTCACAACCTTCCTGGGCCTGGTTTGGGATCATCAACACTGTTACCGTGGATGACCCCCCTATGCAGTACGTAGAGAGTCTCTCTAAATCTATTTTTGCCAAGTGTCTACCTTGTAAGACCCTCCTCTGAATTGCCCAGGCCCCTCCAAGCTGCCCCTGTGTTTGGGCATCTCTGCTCCCCAAGTTCAGTCAAAAAACTCTCTTAACTAAGTGAACTAATTTTGCAATTTCACTTTATCTTACAGGGTCTATTTTGCTTGTCAAATTTTCTTTTCTTTCTTTTTTTTTTTTAAATGATTCAGCACCTCTTTTTTTTTTATAATTTACTTAATTTTATTTATTTTTGGCTGTGTTGTGTCTTCGTTGTTGTACTCTGGCCCTCTCCAGCTGCAGTGAGCAGGGACCACCCTTCGCTGCAGTGTGCGGGCCTCTTATTGCGGTGGCCTCTCTAGCTGCGGAGCACAAGCCCTACGCCCGGGCACCCCAGCAGCCGTGGCTCGTGGGCTCTAGAGCGCAGGCTCAGCAGCTGTGGCGTGTGGGCCCAGTTGCTCCGCAGCATGCAGGATCTTCCCGGACCAGGGCCCGAACCCGCGTCCCCTGCATCGGCAGGTGGACTCTTAACCACTGCGCCACCAGGGAAGCCCTCTTTTCTTAAATTTTTATTGGAGTATAGTTGATTTACAATGTTGTGTTCATTTCAGGTGTACAGCAAAGTGAATCAGTTATACATATATGTATATCCACTTTTTTAAAACAATTTTTCCCCCTATAGGCCACCGTCAAACTTTTCTATATTCACTTTTTACCAAAGCCTTGGGATGTTTCCCAACTGTAAAATGGGGATAAAACCATACACACCTTATCGAGTTGTCATGCGGATTAAATAAGTAAACACAGATGAAGTGCCTAGAACAACACCAAGCACATAGTAACTTCATGTCAGCCAGGCGGCATCCTTCCCATTTTACAGAAGCCCAGACTAAGTACATGGGCTAGAGTCAGGGCTGGAACCCAGATCAGAACTGAGCAGGGCTCTTGGGAAAGAAATGCACCTTATGCCCCCTGAGGACAGCGGCGGGGGTGGCATGGTGGAACCCCTGCTTGCCTCTGTGACTTTGGACAAGCCCTTTACCTCTCTGAGTCTCATTCGCCTCACTATAAAATGGGACATTACTAACCACCTCAGGGGCTTTGAGGACATGAAATGAGATGAAGTACCTCCCTCGAGCGCCTGTGAATTCCCTGCACAGAGCAGGGGCTCAGGGAGTGTAAGATCCCTGCCGCTGCCTACCCAGGACTGCCAGCCCAGCCAGTGTCTTTATCCAGACTAAAAGAAGTCCCCCTCTGGTGGCTGCAGCCTTGCAGGTCATGTCTTGAGGAGCAGAGCATAGGCTGTAATTCACCTCCGACATGCCCCTTAGATGGCGAACTTGAGCAGTGTACACCCCAGGCAGCTGTATGTAGTAGCTCCGAACCCACCCCCTTTCCCACCACATAGTCACTTGCTGTTCATTTCTGTGATTGGTCGTTCAACCGTATGAATGCTAAGAAACAACACCTCTCTATTTTCTATCCCCCCATGTGATGGTGACCCCTTCGTCTCTGAGGGCACCTTACCTGCCTCCCGGGAAGCTAGAAGGAAGAGGAAGCAGCACTGGAGGCCAAAGATGGAAAGGATGCAGTGGGCCGGCTGAGCCATGTTGGAGATGGGTGGCTGCTTGAGGCCATGGGCCGGGGTCCCCTCAGCTTATATGGGCCCAGGTTTGACGTCATTGGGGCTGGGGCCCCTCAGGTCTAAATCGTAAACAAATGGAACTGCCCCACCCCACAGGGGTGCCCTGATAACGGGAGACCGCAGCTGCTTCGTCATGAAGTGAGGAATGTGGATGCCTACTGAAAGGGTGGGATCTGGGGCTAGGGAAAGGCAGCTGGGAGGGACAGACTCCTGCCCCAGCCCCAGTGGAAGGTGGGGCGTTGGGTGGGCAGCCTCCAGGGTTCTGGGCAGGTGGGGAGCAGATGATGGGTTCCAGAAGGACTGAGTTCTGCCTGGGGCCAGATGGGGAGGGAGCTGGTTGGATGCCTGGATTCTGGGAGGAGGTTCAAATTCTGGTTCTTCTCCAGCTGCACATTCACCCTCCCACTTCTCTCGTGTCAGCCCAGCTCTCCACACCCCTTACTCACACAAGGTCACTCTTTTTGCCCTGGGTGGAGCTGTCCATGAGTATCAGGTGAAAGAGCAGAGAAGGGGGAAAGCCCTCACATAGCAGAGACAGGTGCTTCCAGGTGTCCAGATGACACAAGAAGTGGGGCAGTAGGGGCAGTGGCGGAGACAAGACAGCTATGGAACCCCAGGGACTGACATTCCTCACCAGGGATGCCAGCAGGTCCAGGCCACCCAGAGGCACTGAAGCCAAGATCTTTGGCAGAGATGCTCAGTGGACAGGGGCTCTGCCTTCCCTCTCCCCTCGCCCCGTCCTCTCCCACCTCAGTCCAGCGGTAGTCTCTTTGCCTGCAAGCCCCCATCCACCCCTAAACAGAAAAGCAGACCTCTCATTTCTAGGAGCTCCCTGGAGTCTCTCTCTCCCCTTTGTCCTGATTCCATGCCTGAAGCAAACATTAGCTCAGAGACTGTCAAAATTCATACACTGCGTTCCCAAGAGACAGTGGCTGAGGCTGGAGTAAGGGGAGGACAGGCTACCTGGGACTCTAAGGAGAGAGAAAGCCATGGGTCCAGGTGTCTCAGTCACTGCCCCTATCGCCCACTTAATTTGTTCACTGTGGGTCTCCGCTACTGGAAAGTCAGCACCCTGCAGGTGAGGTCTGCTGCATCCCCAGCACCTGGGACAGGGCCTGGCACACAGGAGACAATCAATAGTGTTGACTCGGCCGAATGGAGTGGAAGCCAGGGCTGGCTGCTGCCTCTAGGGGGACGTGGAACAGGCAGAGGGAGTGGAGAGGGCTGGACCCAGAGGGCAGGGGGCCAGGGCCCTGGGGCAGTGGGGCTCATGGGAGGACTAGAGGGCCAATATGTGAATCCGTCTCAGTACTTGGCATGACTGGTCCCTAAGCCCTAGGCAGGGCTGGAATGGGAGGGAAGAGGAGCGGCCAACTGCTCGTTAATGCAATTAATGGGAGATTAATTAAGCTCCATGGAGTCAGGCGCCTAACTGCTCAGAACTGGGCAGCCTTCCTCCCAGGCAATGCGTCCTGAAGGATGGGGAGACCGAGGCAGAGGCAGACCCCCTCCCCTGCGGCTTCATCTAGACGCAGGGCTGACTGACAACTCCTGTTTCCACTAGTCTGCTACCCCACGCTTTCCCCCAGGGACCCAGGCCTCAGTAGAATAAGGGACAGTAATACTGCTTATATCACGGGGCTGCTGTGAACTAAAATATGTACAGTACCTGGCACATAATAAGTGTTATTTAAGTGTTAGTTATTATTATTATACATTATTAGTTATTATTATTAATGAGGAATATGGAGCACAGAAAGGTTAAGTAACTTGCACAAGGTCACACAGCTATAATGACAAAGCCAGGATGCAAAACCCAGGTTATAAACTAACTTCACAGAGTTGATCCTTCACTGCCTAGAGCTGAATTTAGCACCTCCATGGGCTGGTCAGCCCGCAGCGCTCCCAAGCCTCTCTTTCAGTGGCCCCAACCCCCATTCCTGCCCGGTCAGTGTTTCCTCTCAGCCACCCAGACTGCGGTTCCCTTTTCCCCTCATCCCTCCCTAAGTGTGGCAAGCTGTCATCTTTTACCCTGAAGCCCCTGTTCTTCTCAGAGTTCTGGGGCACCAGGTCCCAGCTCCACTGGCCTCAGGGACCCACACATTTGGACCATAGCTTCACTCACCTTTTTTTGTTTTTTAAGATTTTTTTGATGTGGACCATTTTTAAAGTCTTTATTGAATTGTTTACAATATTGCTTCTGTTTTGTGTTTTGGTTTTTTGGCTGTGAGGCATGTGGGATCTTAGCTCCCCTGCCAGGGATTGAACCTGCACCCCCTGCATTGGAAGGCGAAGTCTTAACCACTGGACTGCCAGGGAAGTCCCCACTCACCTTTTTTTTTTTTTGCAGTACGCGGGCCTCTCACTGTTGTGGCCTCTCCCGTTGCGGAGCACAGGCTCCAGATGCGCAGGCTCAGTGGCCATGGCTCACGGGCCCAGCCGCTCTGCAGCATGTGGGATCTTCCCGGACCAGGGCACGAACCTGTGTCCCCTGCATCGGCAGGCGGACTCTCAACCACTGCGCCACCAGGGAAGCCCCCCACTCACCTTTTTGATACCGTACAGTAGGCTGACAGTTGCTGCCACCAAAGTGAGAGTGATCAACACAATGGCCCAGTCAGGGACAGAGTCCTTCTCCTGTGGCTATGGGCCTGAAGAACACAAGGAGACCTCAACCCCCTGACCCCCACTGCCCTCTGTGACTTTCCATTCTTCCTTCTGTGACTCTGACATCTATGTAACTCTAAGACCACGTTTCTCTGTGGAGTTCTGTCTTGTCATCTCGGGAACAGAATCTCAGTGGAGGGGGTTTTAAAGGGCTTCACTCCAAGCCCCAGTCAGCTCTTCCCAACACCTGTGGACGTGTCTGTCAGTCTCTAAAGTCCTCACTGACATCCACGTCTCTCCGTCTTTCTGAACCTTCCTCCATATCGCAGGCTCTATTGTCCGCGTCTCTCTCCATCTGTGATGTCTCTGCACTGTGAGGGTCCCTGGGTGGGTCTCTCTCCTTCTTCTGAGCCCCGCTGTCCTCCCACCGGCCCACACTAACTCTGATCTCTAAGGGGAGCCAGAGTCGGTTATGTGTTTTCCCTCCACTCATTTCCTGCCCTCAGACTGCCTGATGGGGAGACTAGGATTGAAGGGGAGGGGAGGAGGGAGACAGAGGGAGGAGAGAGGACAGAATCTGTGGAGGGGATGCTTGTTGCCCTGGAAAGACAGATTGGGCCACGAGGAGTAAAGTTGAAAACCTTTTGAGGAAGCAATCAGGTAACCAGACATCTGGCTGCTGGTCGAACCAGAGGCTTGAGGGGGAACCGAAACCCTTTTAAGTATTGGAGACATCCTCAGACATACTCAAAACACAGTTACAAGCAGGTCCTAATGCCTGTCCCTACACTCCTCTCCAGGAGCCGAGCTGCCTGCAGGTCAATGACCCAATGCAAACAAGAGCACCTTACAGGTCGGGACGCTGAGCTCAGGTCGGAACGCTGAGCTGGTGGCCGCCCCAGCTGTGGTGGCAGTGGAACTTCCTGAGACAGCTCCGCTTGGTGTGGAAGTCCCAGGCACAGGTGAAGCAGTTCCAGGGGCTGTTGTGGCCGAGAAAGATCCCAGAAAGGCAGAGGGGAAAACAGCTAGAGGAGATGTGAGTGAGAACAGAAGCAGAAATTCCATCCAGTGCCCCCTCAATTGAAATCCTAGCAAGTTTTTGGTAGAAATTGACAAACTGATTCAATGAAAATGAAAGGACTGAGAATAGCTAAGACAGTCTTAAAGAAAAACAAAAGTGGAAGACTTACACTAGCAGACCTCAAGTCTTGCTGCAAAACTGCAGACATTAAGGACTGTGGCACTGGAGTAAGAACAGACAGAACAGGAGAGAGTCCGGAAATAGACCCACACATACATGGTCACTTGACTTTTGATAAAGGGACTCACACATTTCAATGGTGGGGAGAGAGGGAGGGTCTTTGAAATGAATTGTTCTGGGGCAACTGGTTATCTGTAAGGGGAGAAAAGGAATCTTGACCCCTACCTCACTCCATACACAGAAATTAATCTGAGATGCATAATAGGTTTAAATTTGAAAGCAAAAATAATAAAGTTTCTGGAAGAACATGTAGTAGAATATCTTCATGACCTTGAAGTAGGCAAAAAAATGTCTTAGGCAGGATACAAAAGGCACTAAGAGAAAAAGTTGATGAGTTGCAAAGCAGAAGAGGAGCCTTTTTATAGCCACCAAGGCCAGGATACTGCTTCAGTGAGGTTCCGGGGAACTAACAACTTACTCAGGGCTGAACACAGGAAGCCCCCACCCAACGCCATGGACCAAGCCAAAGAGTTCTTCAGAGATGGACTGAGCAACAGAAGTATCACCTGGCAAAGCTGATACCACTCCTGTCGTGCTCCCCAAAATGGTCAGATCTAAAGTCTGAGGACTGCTGGACAAAGCCCCAGATGTTGAAGAAACTGAGAAACTCACAGAGATGGTAGGGAGACCTGCAGAGTTATCCCCAGAGGCAGTTGGGAGACCAGCAGAGACATCCCCAGAGGTGATGGAGATGCCTCCAGAGTTAGAGGTCCCCAATGGGATCAGCTGAGCTGTTGGAAGAAGAAGAAAGACGATAAGATGGAGTTAGAAGAGTTGGCCATCTCCCTGGGTCCAGAGTCCACATCTTGATCCCAGTGCCTCACGTCAGAGCCTGGGTGCTCACCGTAGCCAGCCAAGGCCTGCAGGCCCAAGAGTAGCACCAGTGCAGCGTCCATGATGCCCGCTGAGGTGCGTTTCCAGGACTGTCTCCCCGCCTCTTTAAAGGCTTTGAGACCTTATTACAAGTTTCGGGAGAGCCAGGTGTGCCAGGGCCTCCATCAACACCAGGATCTCCATCCCCAGGGAGAGGCCACCAAGCTGTCCCTAGGGGACTAACCTGTCCCAGCCTGATCCCAGGAAGCCCTGGGTGAGGGGGAGAGTGAGTAAGATCCTGAGGACTCCCCTACCAGGCTCTCAGGCTCTTTCCAGATTAGGGATCTAACCCCCAGGCCCAAGTCAGTCCCCAGCCGAGGCCCTCTTCAAAGGGAAGAGACCCAGGTGTCCTATTTCCCAAGGTCCTCTTGCTCCTAGAAGTATAACCATTGGGGGTGAGGATATACGGGTCCCTTGTGGAAGCAGGATTTGGGAGCTGGGTGTGGGTGGAGAACGTCACTATCTGGGGTCTGCATCTGACTCTTAGGAGAGCCCAAGGCAGGGCAGGAGGGTGAACACCTGAGTCATCCTTCATTCCCAATGGCTGCAGCCCATAGAGCTTTCCATTTGTTTGGCTGAGAAGGGGTGACTGGAGAAGAGAGACACCTGGTAAGACAATCATCAAGTTCAGAGACAGTGCAATGAGCAAGTTCAGAAGCCAGCTCGAAATCCACCGCCCTGGAATCCACCACTTCTAAGCTGTGCAGGCTTGGGCAAGTCACATGACATATCGAAGTCTTCGTTTCTTCACCCCTAAAACTGGGACTTCAAAGGGCCATAATAAGCATGAAAGGAAATAATGTTTCTAAGGTGTCTAGCACACAGAAGCCTCAGCTGTGATTACATGGAAAGAAGAGGGCCAGCTGAGAAAGACATGGGCATGTTCCCACTCTCCTCTTAAGAGGACTCAGATGCCCCAAGGCATCTCTCTATGTTCCCACCTTCTCACCCTTGCTCTTACCTCCTATGTCTGATGATCTTTTTGTCTATTAATTCTTCCCACTCTGGGCTTCCTGCTCTCCAGTAGAAGTCTGGGAGCCCTGGGATCACACTTTGTTTACTTTTATGGGATAAACAGTGTCTCCTTCCATCTCTCCATTTCCCTGGTCCTGCTTTTTTTTTTTTTTGGTAACATTTTTATTGGAGTATAAGTGCTTTACAATGGTGTGTTAGTTTCTGCTTTATAACAAAGTGAATCGGTTATACGTATACATATATTCCCATATCTCTTCCCTCTTGCGTCTCCCTCCCTCCCACCCTCCCTATCCCACCCCTCTAGGTGGTCACAAAGCACCGAGCTGATCTCCCTGTGCTATGTGGCTGCTTCCCACTACCTATCGGTTTTACATTTGGTAGTGTATATATGTTCATGCCACTCTCTCACTTTGTCACAACTTACCCTTCGCCCTCCCCGTATCCTCAAGTCCATTCTCTAGTAGGTCTGTGTCTTTATTCCCGTCCTGCCCCTAGGTTCTTCATGACCGTTTTTTTTTTTTAGATTCCGTATATATGTGTTAGCATACAGTATTTGTTTTTCTCTTTCTGACTTACTTCACTGTGTATGACACACTCTAGGTCCATCCACCTCACTACAAATAACTCAATTTCGTTTCTTTTTATGGCTGACTAATATTCCATTGTACATATGTGCTACATCTTCTTTATCCATTCATCTGTCGATGGGCATTTAGGTTGCTTCCATGCCCTGGCTATTGTAAATGGTGCTGCAATGAGCATTGGGGTGCATGTGTCTTTTTGAACTATGGTTTTCTCTGGGTATATGCCCAGTAGTGGGATTGCTGGGTTATATGGTAATTCTATGTTCAGTTTTTTATGGAACCTCCATACCATTCTCCATAGTGGCTGTATCAATTTACATTCCCACCAACAGTGCAAGAGGGTTCCCTTTTCTCCACACCCTCTCCAGCATTTATTGTTTCTAGATTTTTTGATGATGGCCATTCTGACTGGTGTGAGATATCTCATTGTAGTTTTGATTTGCATTTCTCTAATGATTAATGATGTTGAACATTCTTTCTTGTGTTTGTTGGCAATCTGTATATCTTCTTTGGAGAAATGTCTGTCTAGGTCTTCTGCCCATTTTTGGATTGGGTTGTTTGGTTTTTTTGATATTGAGCTGCATGAATGGTCCTGCTTTTGACTTTTCTCCCTGACTCTGCCCTGGGTCCTCTCTGCCTCCATCACTCTGTACAGGGGCCCATTGGTTTTGGGGGGAAGAGGGAGAAGATGAAAAGGGAGGCAGCTAAGAAGACAAAGGGCATGTGCCTTTGTGCATTCTAGAGGGTTTACGTGACAAGTTTGTCGGTCTGTTGAGCTTACCCCTGTGTCTGGCAGAATGACGGATGGGTTCTAATCTCTCTGCTACTGACTGTGTGACCTTAGTAAGTCATTTACCCTCTTTGAGCCTTTGTTTCCCAGTTTTTAAAGAAAGAGGGTAAAGTAGATGGGCTCCAAATTCCCTCTACAAATCTGTCCTTGTGTTTGCCATTCTGAGTGCCTTATGAAAGGGTGTTGGCTGGGAGGATGAGGGAGTCCCTTTTGCCGTGAGTGCACAAGGCAGGGGGTGGGGCAGATACCTGATGAAATTCGTGTCCCTGCCTGAGTAGCTAGGATATTTTAGAGCAACTAAAACAAAATATTCAAAGACGAAAGTTTCCCCTTACCCAGATTTCTCACCTAGAAGGCCACTGTGGCTGCAGTAACAGAACACCTGGGTTTGGGAAGAACTTGTCCTAATCCACCCCTCCCTTTTGGGCCCACATTCCCGAGCCCTTCGGTGGCATGGATGATAGAAATGAATTGCAGTTAATAATTAACCCCTAAAGAGCAATGAGAGGCCCAGGCTTGGGTGGGGCCCAGACACCTGCACAGAGGGACACCCTCAGCTTCCCTCTCTGTGTGACCAGGGATCCACCCCCTCAAGCCTCGAGACATGGGGGAGAAGTGGGGCGCAGGATCGAGGAAAGGGGACCACCCTTTATTTCCCCAGCAGCCCAGTGAATGGCCCTCTTCTGGGTCCTCAGAGCCAAACTGAGAGAACTGGAAAGTCCAGTTACCCAGCTTCCCCCTCCCATCTCCCCACACACACCTGTGCTAAGGATTGAGTGGGGAGTAGGAAGGCAGGCCAGTTAAGGAGAGACCAGCAGGCCTTCAGACATCTCTTCTGTCCATCTGAGAAGCAAGAAGCGATAGAGCCGCGATGGGGGCTGGGCTGTCCCTCTTCATCCTCCTGACCCTCCTCGCCAGCTCACAGGGAACAGGTAAGGTCTGGAAGGCTAGACACCTGGGTGCCCAAGACAAGGGTCCGAGAAAGGGAATGAGAGAGATGGAGGCACCCTAGTCCTGAGCTCCTGAGTGTTCAGGGCTGAACTCCTGCAGCGAGAGGGTCTGGAAGGGCCTTGTCAGGGAAGAGGAACTTGGGTGGGCGTGGGGCAGGAGGGGTTGCCCGCATCTCTGAGGGAATCCAGCCCTGGTGGCTGGGCCCTAAGCTGTGCTTTTGGATCCCTAGGGTCAGAAATGACTTTGCAACTGAAGATGAAGGACTCCTTTCTGTCAAATTCCTCCTATGATTCCAGCTTCCTGGGACTGCTCGAGAAGGTAGTCCTTGGGGAGGGAAAAGGATGGGGCTGTGTGAACTTGGAGTGCATTTGTGAGTCAGCTTGGGCCTCTGGCTGTCTCCGGGGTGTGAGTGAGACCATCTCACACCTCGCCCTCTATCCCTTTCTCTCCCTCAGCTCTGCTCCCTCCTCCACCTCCCATCAGGGACCAATGTCACCCTGCATCATGCAGGATCCCCACGCCACGTCACCTGCAAAGTCTGAGTGCGGTCGAAGCCTGTGCCCTTCTTGGCTGGGGCATCCCGTCCCCGGGGTGCAGGCGCAATGCCTGACCCCGTCTTCCAGCAGGCCCTCACCCTGCTGAGTGGCAGTAAATACGCTGAGCTCAGCGACCTGACTTTGTGGGTTCATGAGCAGAAGGGCCAGCAGCGAAATGGAATTGGACGCTCAAGTCTCTGCCTCGCCCTTGTTAAGCAGAGGGTTCCCAGGGTGGGTGCTCTCTCTCCTAACACCAGTAACACCTCTCCTAACACCTAACACTCTCTCCTAACACCAGTGCCAAAGGCCAGAAGGAATCTGGGGAATTAACTGCTTGGACACACACACACACACACATACCACACACACATACACATGTGCACATACACACACCCTCCAAGCTGAGTTCTTCAGAACACCTGGGAATAAAGAAAAGGAACATTTATTGAAGTCCTGCTTTGTTCCAGGCGTGAGGCTTTCCCATTTCAATGCTTGCAACAATCTTGCATGTAGCATAATGGGTTTCATTATCCGATTTTACAGATGAGGAAATTGAGGCTTAGCGAGTATAAGTCACTCAGAGGTCCATTAGCAGTGGAGAGATCTGACACCAGACAAATGCCTTGGCTTAAGCAAGGTTTTAATTTCATCTCCCCCTGCTTAAGCTTTGGGACTGGGGGCTCAGGAACCTCAGACAGGGATGTGAGCAGAACATCCCCAGGATATGGGCCGCCTGACCAAGGGATCCACACAGGTCAGTCTGGGTAGGAGGTGGCGTGGGGGGCCGTTCAGGTGAGAGATGAGGGGTTGAGCTTGTGGGAGGATGGCCAGCCTGGCAGAGTGGTGGGGAGAAGAGGATGGGTGCTCTTGTGCTGGTAACTATGGGAACGTGTAGTCCCACAGGCCCACTCTTAAATCCTAGGTGAGTTTCTTGTTCTCTTAGAGCCTCCATTTCTTTACCTGCCGGAAGAGGATAATGATAGTACCTGCTTCCTAGGACTGGGCTGAGGATTACATGGATAAGTTACCTAGGGCACTTGCCATGGTACCTGTCAGATAGTGGACCTGGGAGGTAAGGATCGTTATTAGGGTGGAAACCTGGTCCCAGCACATAAATCCTAGTCCCCCAGGGGTCCTCATTCTCCTGCCTTTTTTTTTTTTTGGCTGCCCAACTTGCCGGATCCCAGTTCCCCGACCAGGGATTGAACCCATGCTCCCTGCAGTAGAAGTACAGACTCCCAATCACTGGGCCGCCAGGAAATTCCCATCTCCTGCTTTTCTTGAGGCAGGTACACATCTGACTCCACACTCAAGATGATCTTGACTTCTTACCGGCTGTCTCAAAATGCAAGCATGCAGCCCCGACTTGACCATGTGGAGGTCATTGGTTTGATTGCCTCCTGTTGTCCACAATACCTGTCCTACTAACCCTGCTCCCCCTCCCCCGCACACCATCACCACCATATGAAACTAGAGACTGACTCCTTCGGAGGGAGGGGAAGACAACAGTTCCATATGGAGTATCCTTGAAAATGAGAAAGCATAGTAAAACAAAATTCCTTTAGTTTCCTTGACAATTGTCCTGAGACTATTGGCCTGGAGGAGAGGTAGCTGGGGGCTCCAAAGGGCCCCAATATTTCATGACTGGCCCCTAGCCTGCACTGGTGGGCAGGTGACACCCATGGGTCAAGTGAATAGGCCCCAAACAAGTCAAGGGATTGAATGTCTGGATCTCCAAAAGGCTGGAGGAGCAGACAGCTAACTGCTTCTTTTAATTTTTTTTAATTTTTATTTTATATTGGAGTATAGTTGATTAACAATGTTGTATTAGTTTCAGGTGTAAAGCAAAGTGATTCAGCCATACATATACATGTATCTATTCTTTTCCCATTTAGGTTATCAGAGAATATTGAGCAGAGTTTCCTGTGCTATACAGTACGTCCTTGTTGGTTATCTATTTTAAATATAGCAGTGTGTACATGTCAGTCCTAAACTCCCAAGCTAACTGCTTCTTAACCTGGTTCTCGAATCTCAGGGCCTGGGATCACAGGGCTGTGATTTCCAGATTCTTTTCTCAAAGAATTCTCTTCCCAGATTCAAGGCAGAGCGGGGCAGTAAAAAGAATGCTTTGGGGTTCACTAGACCTAGGGGTGGCAGAGGCTGCTAACTTTCCCCTAATAGTCTTTCCCCTCCTTTTGGATAGTCATGTAAATATTAGCTGAGCACATTGCTATGTTACATTTCCCAGCCTCCCTTGCAGCTAGGAACGGCCTTGTGATCGGGTTCTGTCCAATGGGTTGTAAGTAGAAAGGAAGTATGTATACAACTTCCTGGTAATATCTTTGACAGGAAAGTCACTTCTTTTCCTTTCCCTTTTCCCAGAGGGAAGAAAACAAAGTCTTTACAAAGGCCTACAAGGTCCTAGACCAGCACTTTACAATAGAACTTCTCATGATGATGGAAATGTTTTATTTTATAACCTGCACTGACCCATATGGTAGCCACTAGCCACACGTGGCTATCAAATACTTGAAACGTGGCTAGTGTGGCTGAAAAACTGAATGTTTAGTTTTATTTAATTGAGATAGTCAAGTGGCTACCATTTTGGACAGCACAGGTCTAGATGATTGCCTTGAGCCTTCCCTGATGCCCACCACATCCCTTACTTTCCTGAGTTCACCTCTCACTCTCCCCACCGCCCCCTACCACCTCCTTGCTACTCTTTGAGCTCTCCAGCTGTACTCCCATCTTACTGTTTTGCTCTAGCTCTTCCCTCTACCTGGAACACTCTTCTCCCAGACATCCACTTGGATGTCTTTACTTAAACCTCAAGTCTTTACTCCTGCAAGTCTCTACTTAAACCTCACCTTTATAATGAGTTCTGCCCTGACCCATTTCATATTACAACCTGCCTCCCCCCAACACACATATGCACCAGAGCCCCCTACCTTATTTCACCCTTTTCCCCCCTGGCATTTATGACGTTCAGACACACTAGTTTATTTATTTACATGTGTTATTTCTGACTCTCCCTGCTAGAATGAAAGAACTACAGTGGCAGAGATATTTGTTTCATTCATTGATGAATCCAATGGCCCAGAATACGGCCCAGCATATAATAGGTGCTCAAGAAATACTTGTTGAACTGGGGGAAGGGAAAAAGGAAGGTGCTCACTCCCTCCTTTTCCTTTCCCTCTGGGTGGGATGTGGATATAGTGGTGGGAGAAGATCTTAGACCCAGAGTTGGGAAGTGTATCAAAATGTCAGGGAAGTAAGATCAAAAGGGGTATGGGACCCTCTATCTCAGAGTCCTGCACTGCTTCTGCCCAGCAAAAGAAACACCCATCTCGTCTGAGCCATCATCTTCGTTGTTGTTTTTTCTAAAATAACTTTTTTTATTTTTGAGTTGAAGTATAGTTGATTTACAATATTAGTTTCAGGAGTACAACACAGTGATTCAGTATTTTTATAGATTAGCCACCATTATCTTTAAAGCTTGGTTACAGCAGTTAGAAAACTTGCACCTAACTTACTGGGTTGAATCCCAGTTGACACTTTGGACTAGTTACTTTTATTCCCTGAGCGCATTTCTTCAACTCTAAAATGGAGCAAATACCCACCTCGTGAGGTTCTTGGGAGGATTCAATGGCACCACAGAGGGCCCAGCCCAGTATAGGCCCGCACATACAGTATTTCTCAGAGCTGCTGGACAGAATGTCACTTGGGTGTGGAAGGGCCAGGCCCCTGAATTCCACCAGTGAGACAAGGTGTTGGAGGTGGAGGTGGCTAGGTGGGCATCTGCGCATGTGTATATCCCCGCCTGGGGCGGGGCGGTGTGTCCCTGGCACTCTGGTTTCAGGTACACAGAAGCAGGGGGAACTCAATTCCCAGCACAACCTACAGCTCCCCCGAGGCCTGCAGGAAGTCCCGGATCCTCTCAGAACCCTTGGTGATAAGGCCAAGAAGCAGGGAAGCTTCCTTCTGGTGAGAAGCAGAAGAGGAAGGGCCTGCAGAAGTCGGGCCATTGTCAGTAAGTGCAGGAAGTAGGTGGAAGCCAGGTCACTGTTCCCAGGCCCTACCGAGAGCTCCTCCTTCCTCCAATGAGGGAGCCCCGCCCAGCACCCACACTCCCACTGTGGCCCAGAACCCAGCACTAAGAGGCCACCCGCCTCTCTCCCAGACCAAAGTGTCAGGGAACAACCAAGAGGCAGAAAGTCACCGCTGGGGGAAAGAGGGACAAAAGGACCACAAGCAGACATGTTTGGGTTTTTTAGTTTATCTGAATTTCCTCATTCCTAAACTTCCAGGTGGGACTGCATAGGACGGAGGCTGGGGCAAAAACGTGAGCGTCTCGAGGACACCCAGTCACTCTGACCAAACCAGTCTGTTTCCTCATTGACGAAGGAGGGAACTGGACCACATGGTCTCTGAGGCTCCACGGCACCACAACAGCTGCCGAATCTGTCCTCAAAGGTGGGTCTGGGAGGGAGGAAAGCTAGCAGGGATGGTTAGAGCTCAAAGCTCCCCAGGGCTGGGAGACACATCCATCAAGTGCCGGAGGTGAGAGGCCGCCTTGTCCAGTTTTGACAGTTCCAACTGGAGGGAAGAAAGCTGGGCAAGGAGAGAAGTAGGTGAGGATCGAGGTATAGCCTCCCCCCTCCGCCCAGCCCATATTCCCTTAGGGAGTCAGGCATCCTGGGCGGCCTGCCCCAGACTCACCCTCTGCTGCCTCTGAGTCTCCGCCTCTCCCTCTGATGGGGTCCGGGCTATGAGGCCATCAAGCTGCTTCTGCAACTTGTGTCTCCGGGCAGCTAGCCGAGGTAGGTGGGTCTGGGGGTCCACCAGGCCCTGTGGAAGAACAGAGAGAAGGCTCAGACATCTACAGTCCACCCAGCATGCCCTTCCCCCCATTCCAAGATCCCTCCTCACTTCCCCCCACCCCCGCCTCACTTTTATAGAACCATTTATGAAACCCACCCCTTACCTTCCTCCCAACATCCTTTTCAACCCCACCCCTCCCTCCTCTAGCCTCCTCTGGTCACCTGCAGCTCCATGTAGACCTGAACGGTGTCACTGAGAGAGGCCTGGGCCCAGCCCGAGGGAGCTGCTGCAGCTGGGGGTAGAAGACCCACGGCCCCACAGTGGCCCAGGGTGCCCAAGGGCTCCAGGAAGGCCTCAAAGAGGCCCTGCTCTCCTGGCTCTGAGCTCTGCAGCAGCACTGGGGAGGAAAGGAAACTGTCAGGGTCAAGAGAGCAGCTCCTCATCCTGCACCTCCCAACTCTGGGCTCTGTCCTCCAGGCTCCCCCTCTTCCCCACCAGCCCCTCCTGTCTGCAGAGACTCAGGAGCCCAGGGCCCGCCTCACCTCGGGGCCGGGCCTTGGTGAGCTGGTACGTGGCGCGGAGAGCCCTCAGCGCCTGCACAGCCTCCTGTACCTGGGAGAAGTGCCGCTCCAGCTCGGGCTGGTGCCAGTGCTCCTGGAGATGGGCACCCAGAGTGGGTAAGCAGGTACCTGGGGGACTCGGTCTCAACTCTCCTGGCTCTAATCTCCACCCGCCCACCTCTATCTCCTTAGAGCAACGATCTGCTCTCTCCACCACACACGTAATTCACCACCTCAAGGAACGGAACATGGCAAAAACCGGGGTGTCATCTAAGAAGGTCTTAGATGATTGCTGGTTAATGTCTGTTTAGTCGCTCTGACTGGAGATGACAAACAACCAAAAATCAGACTTTAAAAGGTATTATTCAAAACTCACAAAACCAAGTAAGTAAAAAAGAAATTGAGTTAAACTTTAGAATTACTTTTTGGGTGAGTTTGTAGCATTTTATCCTTCTCAAGTTATTAAAGCTTAACACTGCACTAAGATTTTTGGGATATCCTATCACTAACAACTAATTTCACCACAACCATGACATGTACTATTACGAACCGATACACGGTCACACGGCTAGTGTCAGTCTGGTGACAACATCCTACTCTAACCACTTGCTAATACTGCCCCCAACACCCTGGAGTTATCCCAGCCCTACAGGAACAATCCATCCTCCCAAAGACTCCACGGCAAAATACAGACCACCACTATCAACGACCCCACAGCAGCAAGCCCTTCTAGAAGACTGCTCCCCAAGCCTTGACCAGAAGTCCCACTCCAAGACTCTATGGACGTGACTCACCAAGCTGAGGGCACTGGGGTAGGGGGCAACACAGATGCTGGGGGCAGGGGCGCCACCAGGCCTAGGGGGCAGCCTCTGCCAGAGCTCTTCAGCCAGGAAGGGCATCAGCGGGGCGAGGAGGCGGAGACCGATGTCAGCGCAGGAGAACAGGACCTGAAGAGGCCCCGGGGGGCGGGGCAAGTGCAACAGCACTGGCTTCACAGCCTCCTAGGGAGGAGGCCAAGGGGTCAGGGGCCGTCCACGGCCATGTCCTTGCTCCACATGCTCCCCGCCCTATCAGTGGGGATGCTGCGGGTAAACACGGGCAGGAGCACCCAGCATCTCTGAGACCATCAACTGTCCCTGGACACAGTGTGGAGCGTGTGACAACGGGAAATCTAGGGCAGCGACTCTCAGGGATGGGTGGGGAATAAAATTGTTAGGGAGGTTTGTGTCGTTTAGGATGAAAAGCACTGAGTTTTTTTTCATCAAAAAGAGACAGAAATTTTTTAAAAAGTTGAGAAACAGAAATCTAGGGGAGTGGTCCTGGGCCATCAGTGTCAGCATCACCTGGGACAAGAAATGAACATTCTTGCCAGCCATCCCCCAACCTGCTGGCTGAGCTGCTCTGGGGGTGGGACTGACACTCCGTGGTTAACAAGCCCTCCCTCTGAGAGAAGCCCTTGGTCTAAAGACCCCTACTCTTCCTGCCTGTCTGCTCCCAGCTCCCAGCCTGCCCGGGGTCCAAATTCAGCAATCACAGGGACTAAAAAAAATCTCCATCTGCCTCCCAATCCTGCTTTGTCAGACTTGGTTTTCTAGAAATCTCCCCTCCTCCTCCTCTCTCTTCTGGTGACAGGCAGGGAACAGCACCCGGGCCAGTCCCAGGGAAGAGGGGAATTAGGATTTCCCCATCTCATCTGTCTTCCTGTCTGGGGGGAAGAATTAGGAACCCAGTTCAGAGCCCTCCGCCAGGGCACAGGAAGCAGGTCTGCAGGGGGAGTGCCCTCGCCTCACTCACCAAGTAGACGTCACAGAGGTTGTGAAGCCAGAAGTGGTGCAGGGCGTGGGTGACGAGCGCGAGCTCGCAGGTGAGGAAGCCCCGCTCGCAGTCCCGGGCAGTGCGGGCCAGGCAGCTGAGGATCCAGGCATCCATGGGGGAGGCGGGGGACAGCTGCGGGCAGAAGGGGCTTCAGGGTGGGACAGCTTGACTCCCACTCCGCTGCCTATTCTCCTTCTAGACGCCTCCACCAAGCCTCAGATGTCGGACTACCCAGTTCCCAAGCACCCCTTCTTTCTCACCTCCTCTGCAGGCTGGGGTATGAATTTCTCCCCAAGAGCATTCAGGATAAAGCGCAGGGCATTCCAGATCTTATTGCAGAAATGTCTGAAGCTCAGGACCTCAGAGACAGACAGGTGCAAGTCGCCCCCTGGGAGGGAGAGACAGGAGGGAGCATGCACTGGTCGTGGCTGCACGGGGAGTCCTCGGCCCTGCCCCGCCCTGCCCCACTGTACAGGGGCTGCCGCCGGCTGCCCTCACCCGGGCTTACCCAGGGCCCCGTGGGAGCACAGGGCGAATCTCAGGGCATCTGTCCCACACTCGGGGATCCCACGAGGGAAGTCCTTTCTCTGCAACCAGAAAGAGAAGAGGGGTGGCAGCTGCCTATGAGGCTGCAGGGCCAGAAGCTGGGTTGCAGAGGAAACCGGTGACCACGAGCTAGAGGCTGGGATGGGTCAGACACTGGCGATTCACCTGTGCTGAGGCCGCGATCACCAGCTCTGTGGGGTCCAAGTTCCCATCCCTCAGCTTCTCCTGCAGCACCTGGGGTGGGTGAGTAATTCACTGGCCTCAGTGGAAGACCCTGCCCCTACAAGGGTCCCGCCTACTGACCCTCCCAGCTCCAGCCTACCCTGCCGGCCCCTCCCCTGCCTTCCTCTCTCCTGAAAACCCCATCCCTCTTCGGGCCCTTCATCCTGACCTGCAGCTCCACCCCATTGATGATGTCCCGTGGGTCCAGCACATTCCCCAGCGACTTGCTCATCTTCCGGCCCTGCCTGTCCCGAACCATGGAGTGCAGCAACACCTGGGGGCATGGAGGGGGTCAGCAGAGGGGGGCCTGGAGAACTTTCCCCTGGAGGATCCCCTGGCTGTCCTCCAGGCTTTAGGGGCTAGGCTGGGAAGTGAATCAGGACGAAGGAACTGGGAACACAGAAAACCCCACATTAGGGGTTAGAATGGACAACAAGGCTTGGGGAAGACTGGGGAGTCACAGAGAGGGGCAGGGCACCAAAGGGCCGGGCCGTTACCTTGCTGAAGGGGAGCTGCCCTGTGAGCTGGGTCCCCAACATGACCATGCGGCCCACCCAGAACAGCAAGAGGTCACCACCCGTTTCCAAAAGTGACAGGGGGTAGAAACGAGCCAGGTCTGGGGTCTAGGAGAAAAAGATAAGCAGTGAGAGGCCTAAGCCCAGGGCCTCCAGCTCTTCTCGAGACTCTCTGGGGGCCCTGGGGCCCACTTCCTCATCCCCACCTTCACTCTCTTCCTCTCAACCCACCTCACCTCTTGGGGCCAGCCCAGGGCAGAAAAGGGGAAAAGAGCCGAGGAGAACCAGGTATCCAGGACATCGGGGTCTGGGAAACAGAATGGGGAATGGGAACAATTGGAACCTCAGCTTCAGAACCTCAGCCCACTGCTACCCACCTTTCCAGCCCAAGCCCCACCCACAGAGACCAGGGGTCGAGCCCTCTGCCCCATTCCCAGCTTTCCCGACCCTACCTTCTCTACCTCAGTACCTGTTCCCTCAGTACCCAGACGCCCTCCCCTGCCCTCCCCAGCTCCGGTACCCACCCCTCTCCAGGGTCAGCTCCGCCCCTGGTCTCCCTGTCAATTCTGCAGCTACTTCTCTGGCCTCAGCCTCTGTCCGCCCGACCACCCAACAGTCCTTCGCGTCGCCCTGCAGAAGTAAGGGGTAGGGAAGAGTGAGGAAGACCAGCACCTGACGGGTGTGAAACACCACTGAGTTTTCATGTTCTCAGGTGGTCTGAGAATGGCCGGCACCCTCTGGTGGTGAGATGAAGAATCGCCAGCTCAGGAGCTCTGATCACACAACAGATGTTTACATGACCAAGACCAGAAAGCACAGCAAAGGCAGAGAGCTGGGACGGGCACTGGAAGTCCTTGGACTCCTGTGCTAAGGCTCTTTCAGCCACACCCAGCCCTCCCCTCCACTTCTTCCTACCAACCTGTGTGTGCTCCTCTACAACCAGGTAGGCTGGAATCTGATGACCCCACCACAGCTGCCGGGAGACACACCAGTCCCTGCCGGGAGGACACGAGTGATTTCCTAGCATAACCAGTGGGCCCCCTCCCCATCTCCTGAGAGCCCCCCTTCTCCTTACCCAGTGTGGGAAAACCAGTGCTGCCAGTTCTTCTGGTGGAAGGAAGGACTGAGCTCCAGGGCCCCTGACTCCACAGCCTGGAGGGAAAGGACCTTTAGACGGTGCTTCCCTACCTGCACCCCTCAACCCCCCAAGAATGGGACAAGTGGTCTCTGAAGTGGTTCTAAAACTCAGGAAGAACCTCCCAAGCCTCCTGAGAAGATTCTGGGCTTAAGTGAGGATGCAAGCCAGCCCCTTCTGGGCACCAGGCCTCCATCCCCACAGCTCTCCTCTCAACAGCACAGCTAGAGAGGTCTGTGGGGCAGAAGGGCCCCCAGCCTCCCTGTTTCTTCATTCCACTGCTCAGGGAGTCCCCCAGCCCAGGCCCCAGGCCCTCCTCACACTGCAGCCTCACCTTGGCAGCTCTGTCCCCCATTTCCCGGCAGCAGACAAACCACTGGCTCTTCGGTAGGTATTCTACCACATCCCCGGAACGGCTGAAAGGGACACAGGACTCAACTACGTGCCAGGCCCTCAAGCGCTGAGGATACAGCAGCAAACAACACTGACACAGAGCTCGTATTCTAGCATAAGGGGTGCACAGCTCACCCTGTGGTCACTCTTAAGCTTCATCCATTCCCATCTGGGGGTGGTCCCTACGGAAAGGAGTGAAAATGGGGTTACCTGCAAATGGGCAGCACCATAGGGTGGTCCTGGAATCCCCGGAACAGGCCCCGTTCCCTCAGTGCTGACAGAATCTTTTCCCGGGCCACAAATCGGTGAAGACCCTGGGGAAAAGCAGCAACAGGAAAGCTTAAAGGCTGCTAGGAAAACAAGAAAGTGGGAGAGGGGAAATGGGGCAGAGGGTGCCCCCAAAGAACGGGGTATCACTGAGCTGGTACTACCTGCAGCCAGTCCCCGCAGAGGGAGGTCATGGTTCCATCCTCCGCAATGACACTCAGGGGGCTCAAGCCGTGTCGGGCCCCCAGCTCAGCATCGGCAGGGCTGTGAGCGGGAGTCACCTTCACTGCCCCTAGGGGAGCAGAACTGATGTAAGCACTGAACCCTGACCTTGGCTTTTCCAGATGTATCGTCATCGCCCACGCTACCCTATCCCTCCCTCCTGTCCCCCAGGAGCCCTGACTTCCTCTCTCTCCCCTGCCCCCACTCACCTGTGCCCAGGTGTGGCTGAACAGCACAGTCTGTGATAAGGGGGAGAAGCTGCCCCGTCAAGGGATGACGAAGTTGTCGTCCATGTAGATGCTGAAAGGAAGGGAGAGGGATCAAGGACAGGCACGTGTGTGGGATGGAAGGGTCTGGGGTGGGCATGAGAACCCTGGGAATACGAGCCCCAGAGCAGGGCTCCGTAAACTTTTTCTTAAGGGGCCAGAGTATAAATATTTTAAGCTTTACAGGCCAAGAGGCAAATTTAGTCTCTGTACAACAACTCCACTCCACCACCATGGCCGAGTTAGATAATACATGATGTAGGTGCAGACAATACACAGGGAACGAGGGTGGCTCGTACAAAAACAGGCAGCAGGTGGATCTGGCCCACGGGCCATAGTTTGTCAGCCCCTGAGCTGAAGTGTAACATTAGGAAGAGAAGGGAATAGACTCAGAGCCACTGGAGAACTGAGATAAGGGAAATTTTAGGAAATGGAAGAGAAAGTGGAGAGGAGGAGCTGCCATTCTAAAAGGAAGGGAAGGGCTTCCCTGGTGGTGCAGTGGTTGAGAGTCTGCCTGCCGATGCAGGGGACACGGCTTCGTGCCCCGGTCCAGGAAGATCCCACATGCCGCGGAGCGGCTGCACCCGTGAGCCATGGCCGCTGAGCCTGCGCATCCGGAGCCCGTGCTCCACAACGGGAGAGGCCACAACAGTGAGAGGCCCGCGTACAGCAAAAAAAAAATAAAAGGAAGGGAAGAGGATGGGGGTGGGAAGGCCACGTGGCAGAGCGCGCGCTGTGTATTACTGTGTATCGGGAGTCATCGGGATGGACGGCCACAGCCACGTCTCCAGGCAACGTCTCTGGCCTCGTGGTTCCTACCACAACCTCTGCATCTGAAGACAAAATTCAAGCACTTCAAGTTGGTCCTCGCCCTCACCCCACACTCCTGACAAAGCTAAAGCCAGGAGAACTGGCAAAGGGAGGGGACAGGGATGGTCAAAGTTGAGCAGGCCCCCAGGAGTAACTAGAGAAAACTAGGACCAGTGTCTACGGGAGCCTGAGGTTTCCCCCAAGCTAATGACCAGAGGCCTGAGGGGGTGTCAGGTGCTGCGGAATTCCTCAATAACTTGCTTGCGAGACAAGGACAGAATGTTAATAAATACAACTAGAATCCTTGCTGGGTACACAGAGGACACTGGGAGTTCTCGGTGCCCTGATCATAAATACTGTGCATTCTTTGGGGCAAGCAGCAGCCCCTCCTACAAGAAACCTCCTCTGACTATTCCAGCTCATCTATCTTCCCCTTCTCCAAACTCTTGGGAACAGTTATTGTTCAAACCACACTTCAGAACTGATCTTTTGTCTCTTCTGGGGGTAGCAGCCTCCTGCAGAATTATGCTAAGCTCCCACAGGGCAGTGACCACGTGCACTTTTCTTACATGGCCCAGGATACCCAGGGTGAGTGCCCATGAGGACGCAACACTACCAAGGTTCCTTATGTCATGTGCGAGACAGGCTGGTGGGTTCCCTCCATCAGCCTGACATGGGCTTGAGAAAACGGGAAGCAGAGGCAAGTGCGTGACCTTTCCGAGGACTACCCTCACCAGGCTCTCCATCCACGGGGAAGGCCACGGAAAAGAGGAGGCCAAAAGACACAGGGGTGGGGGAGTCAGGCAACTGAAGCTCCGTGCAGCCAGGGAGGGGCCGGCTCTCCACCTGGAGGCATGGAAAAAGCAGGGTCAGAGAGCAGCCTTTCTGCAAGGCTTGCACCCGGCTTCCCACCTCCATTCATCCACGGCCCCGCCTCCCTGCAACCCATCTAAAAGCCACTCGGAGGATTCAGGAGCCACCTCCCTTCCCTCACCTAATCCTTGTGCAGCCACAGTTACAGAAAATATTCACCAAGCACTTAAACCACGCACAGGTGTTGTGCCGAGCACCTTCCAGGAGTTCTCACTGAATTCTCACAACACCCCCATGACACAAGCATTTCCATCACCCCTAATTTACAGACTGAGGAAACTGAGGCTGACAGAAGCTAACAGCCTGCCAGGAGCCACACAGCTGGGAGGTGGCCAGACTCAGATGAGAATCCAGGAAGTCTGGCTCCAAAGTCCAAGCTCTCCCCCTGCCTCAGAGCTCTCACAAACCCGCCTCTCCTTCTCTGCCTCACCTCAATATCTGAGATGGCAGAGCGTAACGCACACGACCAGTTGACAAGCTGCCGGCTCCGGTACAACAACCCAGCCTTGTAGAGCCGCACGAAAGCTTCTGTCACAGCCACTGAGGAGCCCTAGAATGATCTGAGTGTCCACATCCAACTGCCTCTTCTCAGCCCACTCAGGGACCCAGGCATCCCACACTGCTACCCCACCACACACAGCAACCCGCCTCCCTGCATAGAGCTCTAAACACCTCCCCGACACCCACAGGGACCACGGCACGGAACACTCACGGCATCCATGGTAAAACACTCTCGGTCCCAGTCCAGGGAGGCCCCCAGCACTCGGAGCTGCTCACATATCTCTCCACCTTTCCTGGAGTGAGTATGACATTGGTTTAGCCTCTAGAAGCTAATGGACACAGACAAACCCAGTATGGGGCCTTCCACGACACTGAAAGAAGCATAAAGTTCTACAGTAACAGGGGAAGGGGCAGCCGATTTGTGAGAAACCCAAAGAAGCTTTACAGAGAAGATGGCACATGTTAACAGACCTGGAAGGAAGAGGGTAATTTCAGGGGGATGGAAAGTTGGAATGGCTGAGGAGAGATGATGAAATCTAAGCAAGGGAAAATGGGATAAATAGAGGGAAAAACATACATATATACACACATATATATACGTACATATACACAAGTATCTACATTTTAACGTATACAATACACACACACACACACATATACACAAAGCTTGGAGACCCCACCAAATGCTAAGGGGCTTCAGAGCTTAAGTCACCACAGGAAGTTAGGAATGAATGGAAAAAGCCTGGACTACATGTTAGGAGAGAGGGGCTGGGAAGCAAGGACCCAAACCTGCTGTCTCGGCCCCTCCAGTCCTGCCCACCATACTCACTCCTCCTTCCACTTCCACACCTCCCTAAGGAAGTCTTCCCGGCTCAGCTCGTGTCTCCTCACTCCTCGCTCCTTCCACAGCTGTTTCTCCACCACAGCCTACAACAAGATGAGAGGGCAAACAGAGAATCACGTTGCTTTGGGGGAAGAACTCTCTCACCCAAGAAAAGGAAAAGTGGCGAAAGACATACTTGAGTAGCAATCCCTGCATGATCTGATCCAGGGACCCACAGCACCTGATCCCCACGCATCCGGTGCCTGCAAAAGAAATACCGTCATGGGACTTCCCTGGTGGCACAGTGGTTAAGACTCTGCGCTCCCAATGCAGGGGGCCGGGGTTCGATCCCTGGTCAGGGAACTAGATCCCACATGCATGCCACAATTAAAAGTTCACGTGCCGCAACTAAGGAGCTGGCAAGTGCAACTAAGGAGCCCGCGAGCCGCAACTAAGGAGCCCACCTGCCACAACTAAGACCCGGAGCAACCAAATAAATAAAATATTTTTAAAAAGAAAAGAAAAACCCTCACAGGAATCCCTGGTCTTACATGTTTGTTTATCCTCACTCCTTCCCACTTTCTCCTTCCCCTCCAAGAACTCAAGCAGCCCCATTCCCGTCTCACCAGCGCACGAGGGCGTCCTGTATGGCTACAGTCAGCGCATGCCCAATATGCAGGGAGCCCGTGACATTGGGAGGTGGGATACACATGGAAAAGGTCTCCCGTGTGGCCTGGGGCAACCTGGCCTAGAGGAAGGGAAAGTCAAAGGGCAAGACAGGGCTGCATGTTCCCTGGGGAAATAGCACACTCTGGTGTCTCCAAGGCAGAAAGAACTGCAGGAAAAACAGTCGGGCAAATAACAGGGAAGGGGAAAACCTGTGGACACCTTGGAGGCACCAGAGGGAGAAGGCAAGCTCTCCCTGCTTTTGGCAGCCTCTGCAATGTGGCTGGTTACGAGCTCCAGACTCATGCCCACCAACCTCATGGGCCATTCTGCCCTGAGGACCATTTAGCACCCCTCCCTACCAGGTACTAACCTGATATTCTGGTTTGAAGAAGCCCTCTCGCACCCACCAAGGGTACCAGGCAGCCTCAACATATTGGGGACTGTATGCAGGAGGCAGGGGCCGGGAGACATCTATGGAGGAAGAGGAGAGCTCCGCTAACTCCTGAGTTTTGTTTCCAGGTTGCATTTCAGCAGACCAAATGGGCAACCAGAATGTGAGGGAAAAGGCCTTCAAGTGTCCTAGTTACCTTTCTTTTCACCATGTTCCGTGGGGATTTCATACAACACTATCTCCTTAGGGGTCCAGGCCTTACTGGATTCGGCAGGTGACTGCGGAGAGGAGGAACCAGAAAGCAGGATGCAATTCGAATATACCTCAGGTATCTGGATCCAGCCAGTCTCTCCTCCAGCTCCCTCCCAAGATTTCTCAGAGAACCACGGACCAGCTGTCTGACCCCTAACCTTGCTCTTCTGAGCGATTCCAGCCTCCAGCGCCGCCTGCTTCTGTCGCAGGCGCTTCTGTTTGGCTTCACGGTTCCTCTGGGAGATGGCTGATCCATTGGGCTCTGACTGGGTGGAAATGGGATGGGACCTGGGGAGTCCCCTTGAGGGCCTCAACCCCCAGAGTGGTGGTCGAAAAGAGGCCAAAGACAAATGAGGCATCTGGAGTACTTGGAAAGGGGCCAAGGTCTGTTCCAGAGAGAACACACTAGGAAGTTAGGGGGGTGAGGGAGGGTCACACCTCCCAAAATCACATCCTCCTCCTTAGTCTCTGCCTCCCTCCAAGCACTGGTCTGTTATTTTAAGTATCTATCCCATCCGTCACAACCCCTCCTCTGTGAAGACTAGATTGCATGGTGTCGACAGGGCTCTTCCAAGACAGGGTAGGACTCTCAGGCCCTCAACCTACTCATCTGCGACGTGGGGGTGACCGCGGACACAGAGGAGGAGAAAGGACTCAGGGATCCTGGCAGATGATGGACATTTGCTCTCCCGAGAGCCAGCAAGGAGTCCCGCCAGCGTTATTACTTGTCCGCCTGCCGCAGAGGCCGTCCGCACTGCCCCCAGCCAGCGCGTGCCAGGCCTTCCCGCCCGTCCCGCCGTGTGGGTCCTGACCCTACAGCACCTCCCACTCCCCGAAGGCCGGCCCGCCACGCGCTCACCCGGTGAGCCCGCCGCTATCCCAGGGCGCCCCGCGGCTGCGGGCGATTAGGGCGGCGACAGCAGGCGCTCGAGCACCAGCTAACGGGACCCCGGAACTTGACTCGCGGTCACCGCGGCGCTGGGAGGCGGGTCCCCGCCCGGGCGCATGCGCGGTAACTGGCCTCGGCCCCACCTCCTTCCCCTCCAGGTCCAATGGCTGTCGACACGGAGAGGAGGGCGTTCTCCGCGGAGATGGGTAGCCTCTCGGGGAGGCGCTGGGGGCTGCATGGTTCACTTTCACAACTTTATTTAACAAGAGTCCCGACGTGTGAATAAAAAAACTCCTGAGTTCCGAGGCCGCGCCCGCCTCCACGCGGCCCGCCCTCCCGGGTCCGGTCCCCCACTCTCAGGAGTTGTGCTTCTGCCGCTTCCAGAAGCGCTTGACGTCGCCGTGCCCGGCCGGGGTCACCACCATGAGCCGCTTGGCCGAGTTCTCGAACACCAGGACGCCCAGCTCCCGAGCGTGGGCCAGCAGCAGCTCAAAGTCCACTTGCGACAGGAACTGGTTATACAGGACGCCTGGGGTCCGCAGGTCAGGAGCGACAGGGGAGAGAGAGGAGGTGAGAAACTGAGGCGCGGAGCCCCTGGGTGGCAGCCTCAGGGCAGTGGTCTGGGCTTGCCATCCACCACGTTTAAATACTAATCTTCTATGTTTGCCTCCTCCAGGGCTCATTCTAACACTAGTGTGATCCAGGCATATTCAGGAAAGCAATATAATACAATAAGAAAACCCATTAATGCTTACCAAAACCAGAGAAATTACTATGAATTATCCCTCCCAATTTCCCTCTTCTAGCTAAATCTAAATTGCACTGATTTGAGACAATTTAATTACTGCCACTGACTCACCCCAAAATAAAAAGTGCATGTGTTTACCAGCCCATGCAGTAAACAAAAAATAAAATGCATGAATAGCTTTTTCAGTTCATCAAGACTGAATTGTCCTTCCTCTGGCCAATGACCAAGAATCAACCGCCAAAAGCCACTCACCTTCGGTGAACCGGAGTCTGTCCCTTTCCAGCTCCCACAGCCGAATCTGGTCCGTGATGGTGGGGGGCAGCACAGGTGTCTGCAGGGGCAAGGGATGGCTGTAAGATTCAGGAATACTACTCCAGACAACCCTAGCCCTCCACTCATTCCCCAGATTTAGGTGCCCCTTTCTCTTTTCCATCACTTCATCGCCAGAGGCCAAGAGCTGTCAGCCTCCAGCAGCTGTCTGTACCTCCAGTCTCCTGTTTGTACCTGTTTAAGCATCACTGGGTGGGCCCTTGTCCTTAGGAAATGGATGATCTAGGAAAACAGACAAGAACTGGGATCAAGGGCTTAAGAAAGCAGGAAAGCTAGCTAAGCTGTCACCTAATGTCACTGAATAGCAACTGTTTAAAAACTCATGGGCACATGCCTGACAACAGTTCAACCCATCCCAGTTTAGCTGTTGTCCCCAGGTGCTGTCCCCACTGGTGATGTCTGCTACTCCTTCTTTGACACATCTGTCCTTTCCATAGTCTTGTTTTTCATTTTTTTATCTTTAAAATAACAACAACTATTAATTTTGAGCACTTACTGCATGGCAGGCTCTGAGCTAAATTATTTACCTTTATTTCACTGAATCCTTCCAACAGCCCTATGAGGTGAGAACGCTCATTATTTCCATTTTCCAGATGAGGAAACTGAGACTCAGAGAAGAGAAACAACTAGGCCATCTATGCATCTAGGAAGTGGTGGTGTCCTTCTTCCGTGTCTTTTCCCCTCGACGGTCTACCTATTCCCACACCTAGAGCCTTGATTTCTTGTGTGCCTGATGCTCAAACATAGACAACTCACCACCACCTACTGTAACAGACCCCATGCTAGCCTTCCATGAGGTGACCACCCTGTACCCCACAGGCCAGGTGCAGCCTTTCTTCCCACCTGCACCTTCCCCAAGAGGCAATACCTGTTGGGCTGTGATGCCACTAGCAATGGCCTGCTGCACACTCTCCCGGGTCACCTGTGCCACCACCATGTTGGGGAAGCGATAGAGCATCTCAGAGAAAAGGGCAATGAGGGCGATCTGCAGCTCCGACTCTGACCCGAGGATAGGAAGAGAGGATTAGGAGACTCCTCTACACCCAGAGCTCAAGCCTCAGAGAACTCTGTAAACCACCAAGTTTACATGACCAGAAACTGGCAGTCCCTCCTCCTTTCCCCTTCCCCACTCCCCTCCCCAGCCTGCTCTCCCAGGGGCCCTCTGTCCAGCCTCACCCGTGTAGGCGTACAGCCGGTAATTGGTTTCCACGACAATGAACCCAGGCTGATGTGCAGTGCCCCCAGCCCCAGAAACACCTGACGAGAGATTGATGGCCAGTCGCGTGGGGTAGTAACGCCGAGATTTCCTCTGGAAAGGAGAAGGGAAAGGCAATAGGCCCTCTCTCCGGCGTCACTGCCCTTCATCTTCCTCATCAGACATTATAGATTCCTTCCAGTGCACAGAACCTCAACTCCCAATTTCTCTCCCGAGGGACCCAAGCATTCAGTCCTGGCAACTGCTTCCTGCCTCCCGAGACCCCGCTCCTTTTTAAGGCCAAGGCACCATACCACCCTGCCTCTTCCCTAGAAGCCATGTATCTGGGTGCTCATACCTTCCTCTGGAAAACAAGCCCAAACTCACGCAGATGTTGCAGGAAGTTCAACAGAGAATCACTCATACCTTCCACAGAGTAATCCTAGGGAAGAGAGATGGCCAGCTGGGGTCCAAAACACATCTCATCCTCCCTTTCCCAACCCCATACACTCACTCCCTCTTTCCCCATCTTTGTTCATTCTTATCTTTCACTGTATTGCCCCATAACCTCATTTCCCTTTCCCATCTCTCTACTCTTTTCTCATCTTGCCCACCCAAGCCCCCAGCTTACCTTGCCCAGAGTAGAGAAGCTGAGCTGGAAGAGAAAGGAGAGAATCTCCACTAGGTCCATGCCCCGACTCTAGGGAGGAATGGGCAGAGACAAAGGGAGAGGGATGGGAGGGAGGAAATGAGGAGAAAAAATCAGGGAACAGAGTCTACGGGCAGCAGTCTCTCAGTGGGTCCTGGGAAGAGCAGAGCATGCCGGCAGGCAGCCCCTGACCTGCTCACCTGTGCTGTCTGCAGATACTGTAACATAAAGTACCAGAGCTGGGCCGGGGTGTCCAGCAACAGGAACTGGAAGCCGGCAGAGGTAATGCAGGGCGGCTCTCCAGGTTCAGCACTAGAGACAGAGAGGGCCCATGGCAGAGGTGTGCAGAGAAAGGCCACCATCCCACCTGTGTGATCACATTTTGGGGGTTTATCTCTGGCCGTACTCTGCTCAGCTCCCCTTTTACAGTCAACCCTCTGCAATCCTGACCCGAACCATCCCACCTGTGTGATCACATTTTGGGGGTTTATCTCTGGCCGTACTCTGCTCAGCTCCCCTTTTACAGTCAACCCTCTGCAATCCTGACCCGAACCATCCCACCTGTGTGATCACATTTTGGGGGTTTATCTCTGGCCGTACTCTGCTCAGCTCCCCTTTTACAGTCAACCCTCTGCAATCCTGACCCGAACCATCCCACCTGTGTGATCACATTTTGGGGGTTTATCTCTGGCCGTACTCTGCTCAGCTCCCCTTTTACAGTCAACCCTCTGCAATCCTGACCCGAACCATCCCACCTGTGTGATCACATTTTGGGGGTTTATCTCTGGCCGTACTCTGCTCAGCTCCCCTTTTACAGTCAACCCTCTGCAATCCTGACCCGAACCATCCCACCCGTGTGATCACATTTTGGGGGTTTATCTCTGGCCGTACTCTGCTCAGCTCCCCTTTTACAGTCAACCCTCTGCAATCCTGACCCGATGTGGACACTCAATTTAGCAGGCACCCAAGCAGATGGCAAAACAGAGCCGCTGCACCTCTGGCTTCCTCACCTCTTCATGAGCCCAGCCTGGCTAAGGAGCTGAGCCAAGTCCTGGCTGACGGCTGCGCTGGGGGATCCCACCATGAAGTGCAGGACCACCTGAGGAACGGAAGAGAACAGAGAGTCGGATGCCTCTAAAGGCCGTGGGAAGCAGGAGCACAAGCAGAGACACACACAGAGTCCCAAGTCCTCACCTCCCATCGCTCCTCGGCATACTTGTCAAGTGAGGGGACATCCCGGGCGTGCTTGTCTGGTCCCAGCTGACTTGTGTCATCAGACCAGGCCTTGCCCCTATGCCAGGACAGTCAAGAGTAAGGAACCCTGCCTGTGTTCCCCGCCAGCCCTTCTGCCCTTTTTCCACCTTCGTCCCCAGGGGCCATGAGTGGGAGACATTTCCTACACCATGTAGCTATGTCTGGTCCAACTTATTCCTAAAGGAGCTTCCAAAGTGGAGCCCACAAGCTTCCAGAGAGGCCCCCTCAGGAGCTTCCCCTCCAGCAGTTTAATGAGCAGTTTAATCACTATTTCCCCTGCCTAGCTTAGGAAAAGGTGTGACATACCCACCCAGAAGGGCAATGCGGAGGTTTTGGCGGAATATGGGGTTGAGGATGAGGCCCTGGAGACCACCAGGGAGCAGCTGGGTGTGCCAGATACGGAGGCCGCTCAGCAGCCCCGTGCTTTCCTCCTGAGCTCTGGAACAGAAGCAGAGAGGTGAGGGGGGGTGTCTGGAGAACAGAAAGAAGGAGGCCCATAAAGGCTTCCATTTCTGCCTGTTCTGAACTGGTGATCTTTGGAACACTGTTTCACAGAGTAAGATCAGTGTCTTCTTAAGGCAAATTTCTTTACTGTAACACCTACCAGAGCCTTCTTACAGACCTCAGAACTCTCCAAGAGGCAAAATACAGTAAACAGAATTTCCCAAAACTTGCCCAAGAACAGCAGTTTGGGAAACTTGGCTATTGAGAAATTTGTATCTGACTGAGAATGCCGGAGACACTCACTTGCTGAATTCCTTCTTCACCCACAGGGCTACAGCAGCTTGCGGCAAAGGCTGCTCCAGAAAGAGCATCCGCATCACCCAGTTCTTAGCCAAAGACGGGAGCTCCCTGTAAGGCAGGAGAGGGAAACTGTTAATATCAGAGCTGCCTGAGAACGGCATCCCTGCTCTCAATGGCCTCAAACACCTCACCTCACCCCCCACACTTTCACCGGTCTTGCTGCCCCCACTACCTCCATCTGGTTTGGCACACTTCAATCTCCAAGCCCACCAGGGCTAAGCTTCTACCCACGAGAACTTATTCCAGTCTGCAGGCCTTATTACATTTCCCCACCATGGTCCCTGCCATGAAGGGTGTCCTCACCTGAAGACAGCCAGACAGGTGGCAGGGTGCCCATACAATCGGTCCAATACCCCAGGGCTCAGGCTCCCTAGGAATTCCTGCAGGTTCCTGCATTGTAGGTGTACTCGACTCAGTCCACCCTTGGAAGGGGTGCTCTCCATCACCTGAGAGGTGCAAGTGTTAGCGTTCCCCCACAGTCCATGTCAGTATTGCCCCTCACCTTTCTCACTCCGGCTCCAGAGCCACTAGCCCCCACAAAAACGCATCTTTTCTATGGTTTCCTTTTTCATGTCACTCATCTCCTCTTGTTTCTCCCAAACCTGACCAACCTCTCCTCTTTCCTGCCTCCTCGCCCCACTGCTGGCCTCAACTCCAGTCTTCTCTAAATTTCTAGATGGCAGAATTGTTAACTGTCCCATATTTGCAAACTTTGTATTTCAATGACTGGTCTCATCTTTACCTAAGCAGTGACAAAGAGACTTGTTGGAGCCCAACCCTCTCTCCCTTCTACCTCTCCTGGTCTGAGCAGCCTATAAGCTCCAAATCTGTCCGTTCTTCCCATCTATTTCTTGGCCCCATTTCTCGTGCTGGGCACGGCAATAACTACCTTACCCCTCCATGTCTCCCAAATCCAATTCCACCTCTTTCCTCTTCCCGTCCCCAAGACTACTTCACCCCATTCAGCCTGACCCACACCGCTTGATCTTCTAACTTGTCCCCTACTTTCCTCCCAGTCCTCGCCTCTCATTCAACTCTCTCCCTCTTATACCTCCGCCACCGCTTCTCTCCCAGCCCCTTTACCACTCAGTGTCGATCCTCCCTCGTGCACTCCAAGTCTCGTCGCTTAAACGGAGCCAATGTCTCTCATTGGCTCCGGGGAATAGGGAAAAGGATGGCGGAAAATGAGAGGAAAAAATGGGAGAGGGACGAAGGATTTCACCGACAGGAGCCCAGAGTGGAGGATGCAGAAAAGAAGGGAAGGAGTGGAGAAGCAGGGAGGACAAGAATCGGCGCTGCGCTCGCCCGCCGCAGGGCATACTGGGAATTGGAGTCTTGTCTTTCCCCACCCGGGAGCAAGCTGAAGCGCGTCTGACTACAACTCCCAAAAGGCACCGCGGGGAATCCTAGAGGGGAGAGGCTGGCTTTTACTTGAGAGAGTCCGGGGCACCAGAGGTTGGGCCGCTTTGTTCCGCGTAGCTCTCCGCGCTCTCGGCCAACGGCAAATCTAACCGACCTGAGCTGGAGTGGGGACGCTGGGAGTAGAAATGCCCTGAGAGCTTCCTGGCGGAGGCGCAGAAAAGACGTGGTGGTGAGGCGCTTGGGTTTTGAGACGCACGAAACTGGGTTCTTTGAGCTCAGTTGCTCCCCGTGAAATCGGAATAATGCACTTTCCAGAGCATTTTCTCGAATTAGGAGTTAATTCGATCCAGTGCGCCTTCCTCGGCACGTAAGTACTCAATAAATCTTAATTGTCACGTCCTCCATGCTTCCACCCACCTCCCCACCTCCCGTTTAATTAGAAGATCCTAATAAATGCAGATTTAAAAAGAAACCAATTGTTTGGTCTGATTTGATTTATGAAACTACTGCGGGGTAAGGGAAGGGAACGTCTTCGGCCAAAGCCAGAGCTACACGTTTCCCCACATTCCTATAAGGCAAGTTTTGTTATTCCCACTTTGCAGACTAGAAGACGGAAGCTCAATGAGATTAAGAAATTTGCCAACGGCCAGACATCTAGAAAGTGCCCGAACTGGGAGTTGAAGTTCATTTGCCAGTGACCAGGAATCAAAATGGTAAGAACTAAGACTTTGTTATACTTTGTAGCCCACCCATGCTTGTTTTGTTGTTCCGTCTCTTTAGCAATGTTTAAAATCCTCAAAGAATGAATGACACAAAACTGACAAAGCTTCCTTATGGCAAACGTTGGGTAAGGTTGAAAGACAAATTGCAATCTGGGAAGAAATATTTGATAAAATAGACAAAATACAAAGAGCTCTTATAAAGCAATAAGAAAAAGAAACAGCACAGTAGAAATATTAAGAAATAACAGGCAATAAACAGAAGAAATACAAGTGCCTTGTAACCAAATGAAGAAACTCTCAACTTCATTCTTAATTAAGGAAAAGTAAATTAAAGAAATAATAAAAAGTCCAATTAGAAAAAAAAAAAGGATTGACAACCTCATTGTTGGCTTGAGTATACATGAGCACTTAACCATACTCATATTTTTTTTTCATACTCATTTTTGTGGAGGGTTGACATAGGCACACCTTTCTAAGGGTAATTTGGCGGTATGTACCAGTGATTTTAATGTAATTACCCTTTGACCTAGCAACTCCCCCATTAGGAAAGTAGCATACTGAAATTCTGCCACATGGGTACAAAGATATACATACAAAGATGTTTATTGAAGTGTGTTTGTTGTTGTAGCATGAAAACAATGGAAACAGTCCAAATGTCCATCATTGGGAGCTGGTTAGATAAAATGTGGGTAGAATGCAATGTAGAATACTGGGCAACGCTTGCAGAGGAGGTCACTGTCTGCACACTGGCCTGAGCTATGTACCACCTATCATGACGGGGACAAGAGCAGATTACAAAATGGCATGCCTAATCCAGTGCCATCTCTGTAAAAGAGGCTTTTATGTGTGTGTTAAACTCAAATAGGCCATATGCTTCATTTTGACTAGAGCAAGCAAGGGGGAGCTGGGCAGACTGGTTGCAGTTCCCTACAGTGTAGGGAAAACTAGGGCTACACTGTCCAGAACAGGAGCTGCTAGTCACCTGTGGCTATTTAAATTTAAATTTACTGAAATAAAGTTTTCAGTTTAGTTCCTTGGTTACATTAGCCCCATTTCAAATACTCAAGAGCTACATGTGGCTAGTGGCTACCTATTGGACAGTGCAGATATAGACCATTTCCATGATCACAGAGTTCTCTTGGAGAGCCCTGCCCTAAGGGATGCAAGGTGTCTGATGTCAGGCTGAGCGCAGGCTGAGTTCCTGGAACTGGTCTTCAGAAAGAAAATCAGCCTGGGCTCCTAGGAGCTGAGATTGTGGAAAGAGCTCCCTGACATAGGGCTATCCACCCTGTGCTTGAAAACGTCCTGTGTTGGGTAATGGAGAGCTTATGCCCTCCTCCCCTCGGGTAGCATCCTGGAGAGAAAGAACAGAGCCAGGAGCTGACGGGCCTGTTTTCCACCAACTTCTCCATTTCCCGGCTGTGCTGCCTTGGGCATGTTGCTAACCTAACAAGAGAGGTTTTCTTCTCTGTGAAATGGCAATAAGTTTAACTACTTCCTGTGTTGTATTAAATAAGATACAATATGTAATAAGTATGGTACCTGGCACAGAGAGGGTGCTCAGTAAACAGCATCATTTTATAAAAAACCAGTCAGGGCTTCCCTGGTGGCGCAATGGTTGAGAGTCTGCCTGCCGATGCAGGGGACGCGGGTTCGTGCCCCGGTCCGGGAAGATCCCACATGCCGTGGAGCGGCTGGGCCCGTGGGCCATGGCCACTGAGCCTGCGCGTGCGGAGCCTGTGCTCCGCGGCGGGAGAGGCCACAACAGTGAGAGGCCCGCGTACCGCAAAAAAAAAAAAAACAGCCAAACAAAAAACATGTAAATTCGTACCTGTAGTATGTCCTACAAATAAGAGAGTCGTGCTCAGAGAGCATCAAGGGCATTTGACCTGGTCGGGCAAGTCAGGGAAGATTGCTGAAGGACCAGCAGGAGTTAACAAGGCAAAAACAGCAGGGAATTATGTCCCAGGTGGAGGAACAGCAAGCTATAAATGCCATGTGGCAGGAAGGACTGAAAGAAGGCCAGTGGTGCACAAAGCGGGAGGAGGGGCAAACTTGACCAAGAACATTTTGTTCATTTTAAGGTCAATGGGAAGCCATTAAAGGGTTTAGAATAAAGGAGTGGGGTCAGATTTGTGTGTTTAAAGATCACACTGGCTGTAGGGCTGTAAACAAACCAGAGAGGAACAGAAACAGATCCTGGGAGACTACTGCAGTGGTCCAAGCAAGATGGAGGTGGCGTGTGCTCCGATGGGGATGGAGACAGAAATGATGAATTTAAGGGAAATAAGGAATCAAAGGCAACAGAGCTTCTTGATAGACTGGACTTCGGAGGTGAGCGTAAGGGAGAAGGTGTCAACGATGATGCCCAGGTTTCTGGCTTGCGCAGCTGAGCTGCCATTCACTGAGTCAGAGAACCATGGAGGAGCCGCAGGTTTGAACATGCTGAGACTGAAATTCAAATGGTTGTGCAGGTCTAGAGCTTAAGAGTTCTAAGCTCAGAAATTTGGGAGTTCTCGGCTCACTGCCATGGCTTCTTTTGTTCACCATTCTGGGTTCTGGCCTCTAAACTATTGTCAGTGCTTGTCTTAAATTGTGGGTCACAGTGGTCTGACCTGTGTAGGTTCCAGCAGGACTCAGACCTGTGACCTGGAACCCCAAGGGCCTATCAATACAACCGAAGATTAAATTATCTTTATTGTCATCCTCATTACCCAGTTGGCTCATTTTGTAAATGTCATCAACTGAGACCCCAGGGTCTTTATTTCACATGAACTGCCATCAGTATGGGTCTGCCTTTTCCCATACTTGCAACTGATTTTTTTTTTTTTTTCATTACAACCAAATTTGAACTCTGTTAAATGTTTTCTTGGCAGCTGTGGCTCATCCTTCCAAGCCTCTGAGATAATTTAGGGTCTTGGCTTGGCTCTCAAACAATTCAAACCTATTTGTTATTTGAACACTTGATCAGTCTAATACAGGGATTCTCCTCCTGGGACTTCCAGACCCTGGGGTACAGACAGTGGGAGAGGGTTTCCTAGAATTTGGGCAAGAAGAGAATTACATCTCTATTTTTATTAACTTCTAACTGAAATTTAGCATTTCCTCCAAGTATGAGTATGAGCAAAACCCCCAGTATATTAGCAGTACCTGTGACTCGTCACTGACGGACACCACAGCTATTCCCATATCCCACTATAGCTGTAGAAATCTCTGAATATCATTTATGCTCATTACTTTCTGAAAATATCAATAATTATTACACCTGCTACTAGGTCTTATTATTAAATATATTTAAAAGAAGCACATGTTACTATATCTTTTTTTAACATTTTGGTAAATGCTTTGATTTCCTGTTATACATGTGTAATCATAATTGTATATATATATGAAATATTTTTAAACGGGTTTTAAAACATAATTCTGAGGAGGAATCAGTAGACCTCGCCACACTGCCAAAGGGGTCCATGGGTCAGACAAGGTTAGGAC
This sequence comes from Neophocaena asiaeorientalis asiaeorientalis, assembly GCF_003031525.2. Lineage (NCBI taxonomy): Eukaryota > Metazoa > Chordata > Mammalia > Artiodactyla > Phocoenidae > Neophocaena > Neophocaena asiaeorientalis. The sequence goes on from NW_020172595.1 coordinate 823,515, forward strand.
CGCTGGCCTAATCCACCTCCTTCCAGGTCTCCTGCAGAGCTCCATATTCATGTGGGACCTTAGGTCCCACAGGCGAGGGCCTGGCTTATGCAGAAACGGAACGCTATGCTGGGAAAAACACATGTTGGGAAATGGAATGGGAAGAAGAGGGAAAAAGAGGGGAAGGAAGAAAGGAAATGGGTTTGGGGGGGCAGGAGGCAGATTTCACCAAAACCCCAAGAAACCCACTCGTAGCTGTGGAAAACTCAACCTTTATTATTACCTGCCTAGTGCAGGGGATTAAAATAGCATTGAGCTAGATCCATATATTAGTGTAAAAATCTGTGTCTCTCCCCCCCCAAAAATGTACAAACCCCAAGTGATTATAGAAAAACCAATGTGGCAGCTACCATAGAGATGTCCAACCCCAGGGCCATGGGCCATTGCTCTCTTTCCCCCCTAACCCCAATACTTATTCCACAGAAACATACAGGCTTAGAGAAGTTCTACCTACAACAGGGCAGATGGGAAGTGGGGAGGCTGGGGGGGGTAGGGATCACCCCCAAGTCCAGTGTTTCATAGGATGGAGGAGGGAGGCCAAAGCTGAGGGCAATCCCAGGAGGAGGCACAAGGGAACCCCTTTCTCCCTTTCTTGTCCTCCTCACTCCCCAGATTCTCAGCCAGTGGGGTCCAGTGTGTGACGGAGAGAGAGAGAGGCTGGGGGCAACAGCCTTCTCTCCAGGTACCAGTGTTATCCAGGGGGGCCCAGGTGCTCCAATGGGCCAGGTCCAGTGTCTGCCCTATATTTTCTCCCACCTCCCCCAAGAGATGGCTAGAGGAGGTCAGAGAGGATCCCATCCACAGGGCCAGCTGGGTGGGTGGCAGGGGCTTCTAAGAGGAGCAGGAAGGGGGCATGAGAGCATATCTGGGGAAGGGAGGGCGTCAGCTCCCTGGCAGGCCCAGCCCACCTTCAGCCACACTGCCTCTCTCAGAGGTGAAGGGCGGTCAGGAGGGGGAATGGAGTGGGGTGCGCTTAGCTCCTCTTGTTTAGTGCCGCTGGCCTCCCCTGAATCCTCCCTGAGGGAGGGGTGGCTGGGTGTTGTGATTCACACTGTGTTGAGCGCATCTTCTGCCAGGAACCGATGCAGCTGGGAAAAGGGTGGTCGCTGCTCAGGCTCCCGGCTCCAGCACCGAAGCATCAGCTCATACAGGCCCAGTGGGCAGGCTGGGGGCCGGGACAGGTACACCTGCATTGTGGCAGCGTGGATGAAAGGCAGGCAAATGTTCTTTAGTCCCCAAGATGACAGGCTCTGGCCCTCCTGGACCCCCAGACCCATCTTCCCTCCCCTCTGCTCTGACCTGCCGGCCCTGGTCCCGGAAGAACTCCCCCGCGTTCTCGATGACTTGCTCATCGGTGAGCTGCCCAAACGGCTGGGCCCTGCAGAGCATCAGCACCTCCCACAGGGTCACCCCAAAGGCCCACACGTCACTGGCAGTCGTGAACTTCCCCTGGTGCGTGCATAAGGCAACAGAGGCAGAGAAAGGCATCAGTCAACAGAGACCCTCCTCCTCTCCCCACTGGGACCCCACATCCACTCAGCATCATCCTCACACCCACCTGACTCCCTCCCAACCCCCGGCGGTCCACCCTCCTTAGCTGGCCCTCTTTCCCACTAAGCCTGCTCCTCTCCTCTGGCTCTGCCTTCTTTCTTGTGCTCTAGTCCTCTCCCCACCTCTTCCCGATTCTACCCATCCTTCCCCCCATTTTCTGGTCCTGACTCTCCCAACTCATCGCCTTCTATCTCTAGCCTCCTTATCTCTCTCTCTCTCTGCCACCCTGACTCCATCTCTCACACTCGCCCTTGGCTCCTGGACCCTTTCCAATCACACCATAACTCTCTGCTTTCTCCAGTCCCTTGAGCCAGAAGGAACCTTATAGAGCATTGGTCCAAAGCCTCATTTCAGAGATGCGGAGAACTGCAGTCCAGGGAAGGCAAGTGACTGAACAAGATCCCAGAGCTTAAGTGGCAGGCAGTGCTCCCCTAACCGCCCCTCCCTTCCCGCCTCTCTCAGGGCCTCTCACCATGAGGATGCACTCCCAGGCCATCCACCGGATGGGCAGCACCGCCCGGCCCTGCACACGGTAATAGTCCCCGGCATAGAGGTTCCGGCTCATGCCAAAGTCGGCGATTTTGATGGTGAAATTCTCCCCAACCAGGCAGTTCCTTGTGGCCAAGTCCCGATGCACAAAGTTGAGTGTGGCCAGATAGCGCATGCCCGAGGCAATCTGGGCCGCCACGTGCAGCAGCATCGGGTAGCTGAGTGTAGAAGCCGACAACAGCGGGTCATAGGGGCAGCCCTAGACTCGTCCCCACCTCACAGATTCCTGGGAGATGAAGGAGAGCCCTCTTCCCAGGACTGGGTTACCCCTCCTCCTGGTGCGCAGATGGAAAGCCCTGGTGGAGGCCAGTGGGTAGATGCCCACTCAACCTTTCTTTAGCTCATCCGACCCCAGGACGCTACCGCTTTTGTTATGCTCCACAATCTGGACTCAGGGACAGTGAGGGCGAGAGAGCACAGGGAAGTTCCTGACAGGGTCCAAGTCCCTTCACCACCCTCATTGTCGTAATCTCCAGCCTTTCTTCCCCTCAAGTTCTAGATGAACATGGCCACATGTGTCTCATGCCAGGCCCCCTCCCGGAACCTCTACCTGCCTGCCCACCCCACGTTCCCCCTTTCCCTCTAAGCTGGAGTGAGGGGAACGGAGGAGACCCCCTTGTGTACCTGATGGTGGGCCCCTGGGCCGCCTCCCCATCTCTGTCCTCCTCCACCGCCTTGTCCTCTAGCTGGTGGGCACTGAGGAACTGGTTGAGGTCGCCATTCTCCATGTAATCAGTTATCATGCAGAGGGGGTCGTCCTGCACACACACGCCCAGGAGCCGGATGATGTTTGGGTCCTTTAGCCTCGACATGATCTTCACCTCCTTCAGGAAATCATTCCTGGAGAAGCAGGGAGAAGGTGGTGGGATGCCGAGGGGCTGACTTGCAGCTTCCCTCCAGCTCCCACAAACCAGTGCCCCACTCCCCAGCCTCTACTCACTAGTTCCCAGACACTCCCCCACTGTTGGTCTCCACCATGTTTCTCTCTAGATTGCTCCCCTCTCTTCATGGCCTCCCCCCCCCCTTCTTCCAGATGCCATCCCTGGTCCTCACCTGGCATTCTTGGTGGCATCTGGCCGTAGGATCTTGACAGCTACAAGTAAAGGGTGTTCCTTGCGCACACTAAGGGGGAAATCAAGACTGACCAGATCTTGAGGGTTCTCTACCTCACACAGGTGCACCTGGAGAAAGAAGGTGATTTGGTAGGGGGTCACAAGGTTCACCAAGGAGACACGGTCAATTGGGACAACACAGATGATGGTTTCCCAGCCAAGGGGGATATCTGGGCATGGCATGAAGAGAGGCAGAGAGAGGCAGACACTGCTGATGGCTGGGCAGGAATCCTTCTTACCTCCCCAAACTGGCCCTCGCCAAGCTTCTCCTTGAAGCGGAGCCTCGACCGAGGGAAATCCACTCTGGAGGGCCCATCCCCAGCTGCCCCTGGGGGCAGCGCAGGCACAGCATAGGTGTTGCCTCCAGTGACACCCTGCAGGGTGACAATGTCAGCCTCGGCATAATGGGGGACGCTGTTCTGGGGAGGTGGGGGCAGAAGCGGGGCACCCGGCTTCTCCGGCTCCATGTAGTCCCCACTGCAGGCTACAGGATGAGGGAAAAGAAGACAGGACGAGGCATCAGGAACAGCCCCCGAGAGCCACGGTTCTCCACACCCCCGTCTCCCAGAGGCGCCCCGTCTCCCAGGTGGGTGAGAGACTGGGTCTACCCTCCTCTCCTTGGTATTCCACCCGCCAGCCTCAAAACAGAGAAGGTGCTGGCATGGGATGAGAGCTAGCTGCTACAGAGCTTTCAAGGCAGTGGAAATGGTTGAGCAAAGAATGTCATAAGGTCTTGTACTCTAGGGATCCCAGCACAGTCCAAGACCATGAAAGAAGTCTTGGCTGCCAAGTGGAATTCCTCTACCCACCATTGGAAGAAGGATGGTCCCAGCCATCCGGTCACCCTCCAATTTCCAAACCCATGACCCACTCACCGCCAGCCACTGCCATTCACGTAGCCGTTCTACCGGTTGCTTTCATCCTTTCATCCTCCCTGCCATGGTTACCCAAGCCCTCCCTGACCCAACATACCAAGCTCAAAGACAAGCAGAGACAGGGGCACACAGAGGGAGAGGAAAACAGTTCCTCACAGCCCACGCAACATGGAGTCTACAGACAGAGGAGAGGAAGCAGAGCTGTCCCCCCTTGGCCCTGGGGAAGGGGTGACGAGAAGAAGGTAACACAGAAGGGAAGAGCAGACAGGAAGGGCGGGGGCGTGAGCAGAGAGAGGACATGTCGGGGGAGAGGGCAAGCACTGGGGGAGAGGCCCTCCTTGCAGCTCTAGAGAGAGGGGAGAGTGAAGGAAGGGTTGTAAGAGAACCTGGAGCCACCATAGCAACCTCCTCTCTGGCTCTGGAGAGCTCAAGAGATGGGGTGGAACAGGAGGAAGGGAACAGAGCTGAGAACCAGGGAGCTTTCTACTCCTCAGCTCAAGGGGGAGGCCTTAAAAAGGAGCAAGCAGCAGCAGAGGAGAGCTAAGGGCACAAGAGCTTCCTCCTTGGGAGCTCAGGAGAGCAGAAGAGGCCACAGTGGGGAGAGGAGGGAGTGCAAGGTGTGAGGACTTTTCCCTGCCCCAGTAGAGGTACGGGGAGCCTGGCGGAGACTAGGGGCAGAGGGGCTTACCCTGGGTGTTGGTGGGTTTGGCCCAGGCGGGTGTGGGGGGGCCCGGGCCTCGAGGGGGGCGGGCGTAAGTGGCCAGAAGGAGACGGTAGGCTGGATTGGAGAGCAGCAACGCTGTCGGGAGAAGGAGGGGGGGAAACACGGGGAAGGGATGAGACTCAAGGCTAGACAGACAGGGAGACACAGAATAGGGCAAGACTAGGGCTGATGAGAACGAATGTACTAAGAGACAGAAATGGAATAAAACAAGCATCTGGAGAGTGCTGGATAACTGGATGGATAGGTGATAGATGGACGAACAGATGATGGATGGATGATGAATGACTGGATGGATGGACAGTGAATGCATGGATAGATGATGGATGGATGCACGGTTGATGAATGGATGATGGATGGATGAGTGGACGTATGAATATATATGGATGGATGAACAAACAGATGGATGAATGATGAGTGGATATATAAATCTAGGTAGATGGATGGAATGAACATAGTGTGTCTAGGAGAGAGGGGAGGAGCCAGAAAGACACAATGAGAGGGCACAACAGAGATGAGAGAGGGAAGTGTGTGGGGCACAGAAACAAGATGAGAGCACTGGGGACTGTGAGTAATGCATGGAAAATTCCTGAGGGAGATTATATGGTAAGGACATGGAGTAATATAGAAGGCTGTGAACAGGGACACAGAAATAAGAAAATGAGTTGAAACTGGGGAAGACAGTAAAAGAAAGGAATGGTAAAGGAGAGGAAAAAGGATACACTGAGAAGACAGGCAGAGGACGGAGGTGGGACTGGAACAAGGAAGGTCTTACCAGAGCCGTTGGGGACACCCGGAGCAGAGTGGGGCGGATTCCCACGAGGCCGGGGCTCCTGGTAAGGGGGTGGTTCTCGAGGGCCTGGGCGGTTGTTGATGAGGATGGTGTCCCCAGGGACAGAGAGGTGAACCGTCAGCTCCTCTTCTAACACCCGACGCTCGGCCTTGTCATGGGGAACGGGAATATTAAGGGCAGCTACTGCTCGGTGCGCACTTCCCAGCTCTTGGTTAAACCCTACACCCGTGTTCCCTCCTTCAGTCCTCACAAAGTCCTGTAGTCGTATGTACTGCTAACTCATCTTTCAGGTAAAGAAAGACTCAAGGGCATTTAAGTGGGTTCCCCGATGTCCCACAATGGGATTCCAACCCAAATCCTACCAGTCCATAACTATTAACTGTAACGTGTATCCCCACCACTGGACTCTGGCCTGGAAGACGTGGGCTTAGGGTGTGCCGCACTTCTTCCAGTCGCTCCCCTAGCTCCACTCGCCACCTTCTCCCGCTGGGCTCCTGCCCCAAGAGGTCGATCAGTGTGGACTGCGTCAATGGGCTGGGTCTGGCTTGGCCAGATAGGAGCCCCAGCAGGAGTTTGGAGGACAGACAGGAAGTGAGGTCAGGGTGTTTATTCTCCCAGCCCCTCCCCAAGGGATGGACCCAGGTGAGCTGCATCCTGGAACCAAAGTCCATTGCCCCTCTCAGGCGCCCTCTCCACACACTCCTCCTAGATTCCTCCCGCCTTCCAGTAACTGCCTCCTCCTCTTACCCCACAGACCCAGGGATGGTAGCCGCTCTGCAGTGACCAGGCCTGGGGAACGGCACTGCTTCTCGTGATGTACATACACCCTGCCCACATTTTTCTACGCGGTCTCCTTACTAAGCCTCCCTCAAATTATTCTCATCCGACTGTGCTCTATGGTCCCTGCTGGATCCTAACTAACGCAGGAGTCCCGACACACGCTGGCCTCACTCTCCACGCCCACATCCTGCCCATCCCTCCCCAGGCTGCCCCACCCCCAGTAGCCCAAGGGTCCCCACGCCACTCTGCCCACCTTGCTGAGGAGCTTGCGCCAGTGCAGGCGCCACAGCATGAGGGCGATGATGAGCAGCAGCAGGAGGATGATGGCCACCAGGCAGCCAATGAGGATGGCGGTCGGGCTCCCCTCGGCCTTGGCCACAGGCTGCTGGCCCCTGGGCTCCAGCTCTGGTGGAGGCAGAAGGGTCAGGACCACGGGTGGCTTCCCACCCAGGCTGAGGGGGCCCAGGGAGGACTGGTGACACAGGACCCACACGCCCTGGCGGGGGCCCCAGGGCAGCTCACCCAAGCTGCTGAAGTTGGTGGGAGGTGGGCCGGGTGGCCACCAGGGGGCTGGTGCGAAGGTGCCCCCCAAAGCCAGGGAGGAGTCATTCACAACATCTGGGGAGAAGGAAGAAAAAAGGGGAGGTCAGATAGGGAGGAGGCGACAAAAGGGAGGCACACATGCATGAGACCGAGGGAATTCTATTATTGGGTGGGGAGTAAAAGCAGGGCTGATACTCAGTGTATGTACCAACCAACCAGGATAGGCGGTGGGACAGGATCCTGGAGGGTCCTGGACGGTTGTGGCGGTGCTGGATGTTAATCTTTTAGTTGCTGGATTGTGGGGAGAAGCGGGACTCCTGAGGAGAGCCCGGGGTGCGGGGGGATCCTGGCTGTCAGGAGGCTTAGAGAAGAGGCTACTTCTCAACCAGCACAGAATATCTCAATATTTTAACAACCAGTCATACTGCTCAACATCAGTCGTGAGTGAGGGGCTCATAAACGAAAGACTGAGACAGGCAGGGGGAAAGGGGGAGGGAAGTGTTCAAATTATTTAGGGCAGCCTTACTTGTAAAGTCTCACTGGTGCCGGGAGTGGTTATTCGAGGGCACTATGGGTTAGTAATCCCAGAGGCTGGGAACTGGGCAGAGACCAGGGGCTTACCAGAGATGAAGGAGATTTCGCTGAAGAGTAACCACGGCCCAGCAAAGAGGAAGCGACACTGCAGAAAGCGGCCCACTCGGCCGCCCAGGGGCACTGACACAGTCCGGGCTCTGGGGTCCCCCAGGCTGCCGCCCAGGGCATGGCGCACAGGCTCCCCCTCCCAGGCCATGGCAGGGCCCCTCTTGAAGCGACACTCCACCCCGCCAGGCAGGCGGGCTCCCAGCGTGTGCATGTTGTTACAGTGGACCTGGGGGAAGGAAGGAAGGACACAAGGTCAAGTCCAGGAGAGCCCGAGCGAGCACCCCAGGGCACTCACCCTGGTCTCAGAGCCCTCCCTGGGAGTTGGCCGCACTTAACCTGCATGGCATGGAAGGTCCTCAGCCGGTCAAACTCAAACTCCATCTCCACGTAGCCGCTGGGGAAGCTGTGATTGCTCCATCCCACATAGTCATAGCCTGGCCAGACCCGCAGCTCCTGGCTCTTCCTAAAGTCATCCAGCCCCACCACGCCATCTGCCAGCTGGCCCAGACCTCCGTACTGCAGCCTAGAGAGGAGGGGAGCCGAGGAAGAAGAGGGTGGAAGAGAAGAAAGTGTCACCTATCTGGGTGCTCTACAACCCCCATCCTCCAGTGGCCTGGCCAGCGTAGCCCAGCAACTGCCCACCCCTGCCCCAACCTCACACAGCTCTCTCTTACCCCCACCCAGGACTCTCTAGGGCACCTTGAAGTCACATGCTATACAAAGGCACCACCTCTAAGGGACACCGCTCAACCTACGATGTATTTATTGTGACAGTTTGCAACAGATTTAAGTGTCTTAGCAGAGGCAGGCCTTTCTCTAATTCGCACAAAGGGTCACATTAGCTAGTGGTCACCGTGCTATCCCTCAATCCTGGACCTGTCCCTTGAGCCCCACCTAAGCCATCGCTCTCTGCAGTTCTTCCCTCTCGCTGCCCAGACAACCCCCTCCCCCACCCACTCCATCCACTCTCCCACCCCAGGCTCCATGTCCTGCGGGGCCCGCTTCTTTCACCCGCCAACGGTGTGTGTGGTGTGTCCATCGTAGGTGGAGTCGTTGAGGTGCACAGCCTCAGATAAGTACATCGTCTGCCCCACAGGGGCCATGTAAGACAGGAGTCCATCTGGGGCAGGGGGAGGAGGGGCGTTAGGGGCACGGAGCCTCCATCCCCGACCCCTGCATCAGGCCTGGGCAGGTTTCAGGTCCCTCTCTCGTAACCCCTCCACAGGCCACTGGCATGGAGGAGGCAATGCTGGCCAGTCCCCTCCTCACTCAGAGTGACAGATTCCCAACAGGACAGAGGATCCTGGATGCCCCTCTCCCCCATTCCCACTCCCCAGTCCCCAGGACAGGAATGAATCCTCAGGGGTCTGAATGACTCACCCTTCCAGAGGCAGCCATAGAGCTCCACCCGTAGACAGACGCTCATGACTCGGTCCGCCCGGGGATAGAAGCGAACCAGTCGGGCCACCATGGGGGGCCCAAGGTCCTTCAGCACCACTCCCCCAGGATCCTCATTACCTAAGATCACCTGTGGGCCAGGATGCAGGGGTGGATGGGGGAGGAAGGCTCCAGATCGGATGTAATTTCCCAGCCACAAGCTGCTCCCTGGCCCAGCCCACAGTGGCCACAGAGACCCACGAAGGGTGGCACCGAGCACCCAAGGCGTGGAGTACAGCCAGGCATTTGTAAGACACGGGGCTGCAGCAGAGCCCTCTGACACCTCTCTGGGCCTGATGGTCTGTCCTGACCTCTAAGTCTCTCGACCTGTTGTGCCCAGGTTCTATCCAGTCCCTCACGGCTCTGCACCCCTGCTCTGGCTTCCCCTCTTCCTTCACCCATTCCCTCTGTTCACTCAGCAGATGCTGGCTGAGCACCCACTCTGCACCAGCCGGGCACATTCCTGGGGGTGAGCATCAGTCCCTCTCCTGTAGGACAGTCCAGTAGGAGAAACAGCTGTGACAAACAAGAGGCAGCTGGGGGTGGGGAGTCAGAAAAGGCTCTATGAGGAGGTGATACCTTCGGGGAGAACTGAATGGAGGGAGGAGAGCCTGTGGACAGCTCGGGGAGGAGCTTTCCAGGCACAGAGAACAGCAAGTGCAGGTGTCCTGAGGCTGTGGGGTGAGCCCTAGCATGTACCAGGAACAGCGAGAAAACCAGCAGGGCCCGGGTGGAGCGAGAATGGGGAGAGGGGTAAGGGATGTGGACAGGAGCCGGCACAGGCTAAGCTTCTGCACCCACAAAGGACCTCAGCTTTTGTTCTGGCAGCAGGAAAGCCAGCAGAGGGCTGTGAGCCAGGTGTGAGGCATCTGCTTTGCATTTTCTCAGGTACCCTAGATGTAGCCTCCAGGTGGAGATTTGACTTCAGGAGAGAAAGAAGCAAGGAGAACAGTTTGGAGACTACTGCATTCATCTAGCTGGGGATGGTGGGGTCCTGGCCTAGGGGTAGAGGTGGAGGTGGTAAGAAGTGGGCAGATTCAGGAAATATCATGGAGGTGGAACAGACTGGCCTTGCTGAAGCTTTGGCAGTAGGAGGTGGGAGAAAAAGAGGAATCAGGGATATCATCTTAGCTTATGGTGGTACCACTTCCTGAGCTGGAGAATGCTGGGGGAGGAGCAGGTCTGGGATGGGAATGGGGCTCAAGTTCAGCTTGAGAAGTTTATGGTAAGTTTGAGTTGACCATAATACATCTAGGTGGAAAGTGGTCAGGTTTGCAACACTAGTTGGAGCTCAGGGGAGATGTCTGGGCTAGAGAGGGCGCACACTGCAGAGTCACCAGTGGATAGGTGGTACAGCGGGGGGACAGAGGAGAGCCAGCCTTCCCTGGGCACTGTCGCTGCCAGCCTCACCTCCTGGCCCCAGCGGTCCCTCCAGTCCATCCAGCGGTGGCCGTCCCGGGAGTAGCGCAGCCGGTAGCTGGGGGAGAACTCCTTGCCCAGGCCCCCTGCGTGCCGCCCCTGGGTGCCCACCAGCGCCACCAGGTGCAGCCGCCGCAGGTCCACCTGCAGGTACTCCTCCTCCTTGGGAAACACCGGCCCCGCAGGGCACCATGCCCCATCTCCATCGCTGCTTTCCAGCCTGGGAGGGCGCAGGAAGTCACAGGGAACATCTGGCCCTAGGTCTGCCTCTGTCTCCAGTATTTAACACCCCCGCCCAGTACTATGGGGGGCTTTATTGGCATCGACCCTCTCAGAAGCCTCTTGGCTTGGGCAGAGTGTCGGAAGGGCAAGTAGAGTCCCCAGGGGTTCCCTCCGGGACAGCCCAGGTGTGCCAGCTACCTGCTGTGGCGAGCAGCAGTGGAGTCTGACCAGGAGCTGGAAGCAGAGATGTCACCATCCGGGATGGTCCGGTCCTGCATGCCCAGGGCATAGCGGCACTTGGCTGGGTGAACACAGGCATACGGAGGGTCAAAGCTCCCAACTCGGTCTCCCAAGCCCCATCCCTCAGAGACCCAAGAGCCAGTCTCCTCACCAGGGTCAAAATGTCCCTTCATGTCAGCATCTCCTGTTGCCACCAAGAGCATCAGCAGCAGCAGTAGAAATGAGAGGGCCCCTGGCCCCATTGCTCTTGATCCCTTGGGCCTACGGAGGTGGGGGCAACATCTCTGCAGGGGACATAATGAGGGGGGAGTTAGTTAAAGGGCAGTCAAGGAGACTGGCTCACAGCCAATAATGAAGAGACAGGATGGGCTGCTTTGGGGATAATAGCAGTGAAATGACAACAACAGTCACCGTTTAACAGCATCAGCTATATTTTTAGAATGCTTCCCATGTGCCAGACACCGAGCTAAATTCTGGTCCCCTCCCCACCTAGGAGACCAGAATTCTAAGCGAAGCGGGGGACCCCAGCAACCTTCCAATCTCAGTGTCCTCTGTAGCCCTGCTGGCCCCCGACCCAGCAGCCTCAGCCACATCTGGGAGCTTGGGAGAAATGCAGAATCTCAGGTCCCAACCTAGACCTGCTGAATCAGAGTCTGCATTTTAACACCATCACCAGGTGACCTGTGCCTATTAAAGCTTGAGAATCCCTGGGCCCCTGGCAGCTTGCCCCCGGAAAACCATTCCAACTACAACTCCCTATGAACCCAGGTATCTACCCTCCCCAGCCTCAACCCCAGCCCCAGCCCCAGCCCCAGGAAAATGGCTCCTGACCTGTCTTCTTCCCAGCAGAGGTCTGCTCTGAGTTCTCCAGGCCCTGGAATCCTTTGGGATCCCTAGTGCCACCCCTCAAACCCTGATCCTCTCTGCCATCAGGTCCAAAGTATTCCATCCCCTCTCCCTGCTCTGCCTTCCCTTCCTAAGACCTCGACATCCTATCCCCCCAGTTTCCAGTTTCTGAAGGGGACTGCTTCAGAAGGAAGAGCCCAGGGCTGAGGAAAAGGCTGAGTTGCCTGGGAGATGAGGGCGGATCTAAAGACGGGGAAGCCAGGTCACCCCAGGAGGTAGGAGGAGTGGGGGGATACTCCCCCATCCCTTTGTCCTCCTCCAGCTGCTCCCACAATGCTCTAGGGCAGGAATGTAAGAGGCAGCTGAGACCCCACAGCTCCAAAGCAGCAGCTGAGGGGGCTGACTGAATTATGGGGGGACCCAGGTATCAAAGGAGAGCTGGAACCGGAAGCATCACGCCTGGTCCCTTGGGGGTCTGGGAGCTGGCACAGGGGAGCAAGCTGCCGGAGCCCCAGGCAGCCGGCCTGGAATTCCTGGGTGCTGCTCTCCACCCCCACCTCTCTCGGGAACAGCAGGGCCCTTGTTCCCCTGGGTAACCTTCATGCCTATCCCAGATGAGTCATCAGAGCCAGACGGAGCAAGCAAGAGGAGCCCGGGGCAGACATACAAAGACAGGCAGAAGATAGAAGGCAGGGGGAGACAGGGCGAGAAACACAAAGCAGGAGGTAAACAGAGCGGGCTTCGAAGCGCAGGGCACAGAGCCAAGCAGAGAAACACACAGAGAGACGTCTGGGGCAATCTGTTCGCTGACACCCTGTCACCCCATTTCTCTCCACTGGGTCACAAACACCAAGGACAGGCCCAGAAGACCTACCCCAACCCCACTACAATCAATCAGTCAATCAGGCCCCCCGTGTGCCGCCCCAGGGTGCAGCAGGAGGCTGGAAGCCAGGGGCTGGAACACTCTGTCACAAGCCCTTCGCCCTCTTCTCCCAACCTCCAACCCTCACCCCAGACAACACTCACACAGCTCTGTACACATGCGCGCACACACACAACTGTCTTACATACTTTCAGAGACAGACACATGTGACATCCTCATAAACCCGTTACACACATAGACTCCCCAGCCAAGGCAAACATGGACGGACACTCAAGCACACATCACCTCCATCCACACCCCGGCATTCTTTCAAGTTCAATCCCATCACTTAGTTAATAGTCACCTTCAGACACCTGTGAACATGAACTGACAAACATGCTCCTACAGAGGACAGTGTGAGACACACACTCAGGTCCTCAGGCACAGGGTCCCAAGAGAACTGGGGCCCACCCCTAATACTCACGGTGACCAAGCCAGAGGGAAGTCAAGAGAGTGGGGAACAGAATGAAACTTGGGTGGCTGGAGTGACCCAAAAAAAGTCATTTCTCTATTTTCCCATATGCTCAGCTTTCATCTCCACTGTACCACTCAATTCTGGACACACTATGTGCCCTCAGCAACAGCGAGTCTGAGCACCAGACTCTGACTGGGGGTAGAGGTGCTGGAAAGGAATGTCCAGCCAGCAGGGGACCTGTAGGGTGAAGGCTGGAGAGGAGGGAGCGGGGGAGGGTCACTGGGGATAGTGCTCCCTGGGCAATGACAGTAACTCCTGGCAGAACCAACTGACCATCCAACCGTGGATGAACGACTGTCACTGGCAGGTTATGGTGTCAGGCCCTCTCTCTGCTGGGCTGAGGCCAGGCTGCCCAACTGGGAGCTGGCTGGATGGAGGCTTAACAGTTCGTAGATGCCCGCAGAGACTGGCCAAGTAGGAAGACAGGCCCACTTCTCCAGGAGGCCGGGAGATGATTCAGTAGGACCACGTATGAGCACCTGTCTTCCTGGGGTTCAGTTCCTCCATACTGGGTAAAGGGGGTCCTTCCTCAAGGCTGGAACACACTTTCTCGGAGCTCGGGGGGTTCCTCCCCCCCATTTTCAGACAGTAAACCAGAGCACTGTGGAGGCGGGCAGGGACAGACTTAGCGGCGCTGGACAACGAAGTCCAGTCCGGGAACATCTTGCCTCCCGGCCAGGCCCTCATCCTT
>NW_020172595.1:837439-842643 GCF_003031525.2 Neophocaena asiaeorientalis asiaeorientalis
AGCGGGGCCTCCTTGGTGGCGGCGGGGCGCGGGGAGGGGGAGGCGGAGGGAGCCAAGAGCCGGGAGCGGGAGGCGCCGGCGGGGCTCGGGTGTCGGGAGGCGGCTCCCGAGAGCAGCTGTCGGGGGCCTGTTCCGGGGAGAGGAGCCAGGGCTGGGGCGGCTCAAAAAAACCCCCCCCAGGATCCCCACAAAGAAGAACGGCCCAAGCAGGGGGCCAGCGGCTAACCGCTCAGGGCCTCCCCCACTCCCAGGCCCCACGAGGGGATGGCCCGCCTCCCTACTCCCCCTTTTCTGGGCTCAGTTCCTGGAGAGGGAGGTGAAGGGGAGCAGCCCCAGGGCACAGGGAAGGAGCAAGTTCCCACAGGCCCGGCGCCCGGTCCGGCGGCAGGAGTTTGAATGGGGGAAGGGAGCAGGGCTCACCTGTCCAACCCGGCCTCCTAGACCTACTCTCTTCACACCGCCAACCTTGCTTCTCTCTGGCACCCTCTGAGCCTCTGGTCCTCTACACCCCAACCCAGCCGTAGGAACAGACCCCTCTCTCTACGTCCACCTCCAGTTCCTCCCCATAATTCCACAAGGCCCTCCCCAGTCCTCTCAAGGACCCTGGGGTCCAGACTCCGAGGTCCTGGTTCCCCTGGGCTCCCTGCTCAAAGTCCGGGAGTTCTCGTCAGGGCAGCCAGCTCTGCCCTGGTGGGGTCGGAGGTTCTGACCGCTGGCAAGGATAGGCCCGGACAAGGTGAGTGGTGGGGATGAGGAGGAGGATAGGGGGGCAAAGAGAAAATCACGCACAGACAAAAAATAACAGTACGCGAGATCCAGAGAAGTTGGGTGCAGAGAGACGAGGTACAAACCCAATGTGAGAGAAAGAGAGCGGGAGAGCTCCTGGGTGAGGTGGGCAGGACAGAAGGGCTGTGGTGGGAACTGTGCCACCCCGCTCAGCGCTACCTGGGGCCCCACCACCTCTCTCCACACCCCACACCTACCAATCACCTGCAGGGTAAGGTCTCACGCCACTGCAGATCTCTGCCCCATTGCACCTCACAGTAGATAGATATAAACTCACCCTACGTGCAGTCCCAGACAACAGTCCCAAGAAAGAAACACGAAGTCCCAGACAAGTACACAAAAGCACTGCCAGGAAGAGGCTGGCCCTTGGGAGAGGCCAAGGCACATATGGGCACGTACTCCAACTCACGGGTCAACACACAAACCCTAGGGCGCCCCAACTGCTAAGGGACTCACTAACAGGCAGCCCCATGGCCACCCTGAAAATTGCCTCTTCCCACCGTCCCCTCCCACCAAATCCCCAGGGTTCCCCCGGTGCACCTACCCCTCCGGAGAGGGCAGCTGGGGAAGCTGGGCCCGGAGAGGCTGGGCCGGGGGTGGAGCCAGGCCGGGGGTGGGGCCAAGGTTTCCCAAGTAACCTCACCTGGGCGGACTCTCAGCCCCTCCTTCCAGGGGCTGTGCTCCCGGGAAGCCCCGGGCAGGCGGCCCGGCTGAGCTACAGCCAGGCCCGTCAGGGAAGGAGGAACAGCCCCTCACACCCCAGTGGGACATTCCACAGCCCAGGCCCACGCTGACCCCGGCCAGGTGGCATGGCGGTGCCAGACAGAAGGGTCGACTGCGGAGAGTATAAGAAACCATAGAATCCTGAAACCCTCGCTCCTTCTCCCCCAGGAGAAATTCCTAGTCGGTGATGCCCACCTCAACCCAGCCCAGAGCTGGAGGAGTGGGAGGGATGCAGGGCTGGGGCCCTGTGGAGTCAAGTGACAGAGGAAAGGGGGCTGGAGCCGGCTGGAATGCCAGGCTCTGAGCCGAGACTCTCAGGGGCCAGAGAGGGAAGTCCCAGCCATTCAGGGGCCCCCAGAGTAGTACCAAAGACCTAGTGTATCCAGCCACCCATCCGTGGTCCTCAGAGCCCATCCCACATCTCCTGAATCACTCACAGCTCCAGAGGCCCCCATGTCCTCCTGAGCCCCCAAAGGGGGGCTCTACCCCTCCCCCATCCGTGTCTTCCAATTCAGGGCTTCCCTCCCCTTCAAGCCAATGGCCTTCTGCTGCCCAGGAAAGAGGAGGAGGAACAGCTGAAAAAATGTGAGGAGAGGCATGTAGAAGAGAGCAGCTTCTAGCCTGCAGACTACTGGGCCACTACAGGGAAGCCCAGCAGGACCAGTGAGAGAGAGGATGGGCCAGATGGGCCCCCCACACAAGCTGCTGTCCCCTTCCTGGGGGATGCAGCTGCCTCTGGGTCAGCAGCTGGGGAGAGTGAGAATCCACTGGGGGGTGGGGGGCAGAGTGAGGGGGTGGACAAGGCCCCGGGTGTGAGTTGGGCCTTGATACCACCAAGTCCACATGGGAAACTGAGGCCCAGGAGCAGGAAGAGGAAGAGATGATACAGCACAGGGAGGAAGATGAGGCAGAGCTCAGCTGTGGGCAGCCAGGGGGATGGAAAGAGATGGGGCCATGGTGATGGAACTCAGAGAGGCAGGAGATAAACTCAGGCTGAGGCAGAGGGGTACTGGGGATCAGACAGAGGGAAGGGATGAGAGGGCACACGGCAAAAGGTGGGAAGAGTGGAGTTTGGGGAAAAGGGCTGGGTGAGCAAGTGAACTGGAGTGGAGACGATGGGGAAAGGGTGGGGGGACACTCAGAGAGGAGGGCAGGAAAGAGAAGGGCCTCAAGGGGACGCCAAACAAGGACAAAGGGGAGAAGAAGCGGTTGGAATGAAACCCAGAGATGGGAGAAGAGGAAGACGGAGGCACGGGGCTTGAAACGAAGGGACTGGGGAGAAGAGAAGAGTTAGGGCTGAGAAGGGAAGGGACAACTGAGGGACAGACCAGGGGAGACAGAGGCCCCAACTCCAGAGATCGAAGCAAACCTGCTTCTGAAGGCAGGACACAGAGGCCCCAGACCTCTTGGTTGGTTACTTGGATACATCCTAGTCCTCGGCCCATCTGCCACACCACGGTCCCCAACTCTATTCCCCATCCTTTCCCTCCTCCCCACCCCTCTGGCTCAGGCACACTCCCCTCCTCCCACCACACCTCCAGCCTGGACCGCCTGGTCCCTCCCCAAGAGGGGAGGGCCCAACTCCACTCCCCACTCCTGCCCTCCCTGTTCCCGCTCTCGCTTTCTCCCTCTCACCTGCAGCTCAGGGTTATCCTGGGTCCCAGTCCCCCCAGTCTCAGGCCTTTAGGGTTCCGGCTCTGGGGCTGCCAAGGCCGCCTGGCTTTGTCCGCCCATCCGGAGCCCCGGGAGCAGCTGCCCTGGCCAGCTGCGGCGGGCTTCGATGTGACCATGGCAACCCAGCCCGCTCCCCTCGCCGAGCCTCCCGGCCCCCGCAGAGAGGGAGGGAGCAGCCAGGCCAGGGAGAAAGGGAGGGGAGGCGGAGGACTGTGAACCGCAGGGAGACCGCAGACAAAGACCCTAGACAAAGGGAGATGCAGGGAAGCAGCGCGGGAGAAAGCAGCAGCGGCTGGCTGTGGCTGAGAGCTTAGGCAGCAGGCATTAGGTCCTGCTGAGGGGGAGAATCCAGGCAAGAGGGACAAACAGACAGGAGGTGGGAGAAGAGATTAACAGTGGTCCTTAAGAGGTCTCCTTCTGCGTCCTTAACAATTCATTTCTTCTGTCAGGGTTTTGCACTCCGGGGAGAACCAGAATACCGGTTTCCTAGTTGGTGAGTGCCCCGCCCCCCCGCAAGTTGTACCAAAGCATAGGAAGTACCCAAGGCCAAAAGGCACCCTCAGTTTTCCAGAACAATCCCAATTCAAACATATTCTGACCTGTCACCTCTGAAGTACAAATATCATTGTCAGACAATGTACTCCAATTCTTGATCTGGAAAATATGCTTCCCAAAGCCAAAGGGGACTGATTAGGCTTGGAGAAAGTAGGGCCAGGAGGGAGCAGTAACGAGGCCTCACATTAGAGGAAGCAAAGTACCAAAAGATGGAGCTAATAGACACCAAAAGATGGAGCTAATAGACCCCCGGGGATCTGTTGGGATGATAATGTGAGATGGCATACAGGCCCCATTGATGGAAACAACCATCCAAACCCCACTAACATGATCTCCATCTGTGGCTTTCTCATGTGTCACTTGGGTCCCTGAGTTCCATGTCCCAATTCATTCCACAGTTATGAAGGGTATGTGCAGGGCAGGGTTCTGACAGTAAGAGCTATGAAGGATACATAGAGGAACACAACCCACTCTGGGCATTTACAGTCTGGAGGGGGAGCAAGGCATGTATATGTGTGTATAAATATGTATATGTATAAATACACATATGTGTATGTGTATATGTGTTTGTATATGTATATAATCAGAGAAGACAGCCTTACCCATACTATAGTCAGAGCTGGAAGAGGCTGTGGGAACCCAGAGGAGGGGCAGGCCAGGTCCTCCTGAGTGAGAGCAAGATCAAGGACAGCATCATGGAAGAGTTGGAGCTGGAACTGGGTTTTAAGTCAGACAAAGATTTGCAGAAAGGAAGCAAGGCCATTCCTGGCTAATAGCAGGGAGCCGTAAACATGGTTATGTGAAAACGCAGCTGTGGCTGGAAAACAGAGTATGCGTTAACCCCAGAGAGGCAGAGTGAGGTGGGGTAATCTCATTAGTAGTTTCATTTATTCTGAAGGTGAGGAGGAAGGGCCTTGGGCCTTTGAGCTAGGAAACGCATGATTAGATGGGTGTTATTTTAAAAGTGGTTTCTGGCAGCAGCACGTTGGATACACAGTGCAGAGCAATGGCTGAGGAGGAGGGAGGAGTTCATTCCCCCTTTATCTCGTCCACATCCGCCCGGGGTTTCCCGCCCCCCGCCCTCCAACCAGCAAAGCCGTGATGAAATGGTGAGATCCTACAGAAAAGCACATGCTCGGTTCTCTCCCGGTGTTTTCACCTATCATTTGGTTGTTTCCTTGGGGCCTCTGAGGTGGATGGGGGCAGGGCTCTTCTTAAAAAGGGAATCAGGGGCTTCCCTGGTGGCGCAGTGGTTGAGAGTCCGCCTGCCGATGCAGGGGACACGGGTTCGTGCCCCGGTCCGGGAAGATCCCATATGCCGCGGAGCGGCTGGGCCCGTGAGCCATGGCCGCTGAGCCTGCGCGTCCGGATCCTGTGCTCCGCAACAGGAGAGGCCACAACAGTGAGAGGCCCGCGTACCGCAAAAAAAAAAAAAAAAAAAAAGGGAAAAAGGCAGGGGGGGTTTG
>NW_020172595.1:842911-845887 GCF_003031525.2 Neophocaena asiaeorientalis asiaeorientalis
AGAGTTTGTAACTTGCCTTAGATCTGTGGCAAGTTACTGCTCTCCACCCAGGACTTCTATCCGCCTCTCTCTTCCGAAAGGGGGCAGGGGCTAGGAGGGAGATCCAGAACGGCTTCCTGAGTGGCTGGACTAGGCAAAGGCCTGAGCCCCTTGGGTCCTGCCCCCTTGGAAACCGCACCTTTCTTCAGTCTTTTGTAGGCCCCACGGTCCCTGTAATGAACAGAAAGACCACTGGGGGGCGCTCGCTGCACAGGTGACCAACACTACGATAATTACTGGAGAAAGTGAAAACCTGGAGGGAAGGAGCTTCAAGCCTGGACGTGGAACCGGGGCGGGCAGAGCTCTGGAGAGGCAGCCAGGGAGGGAGAAAAGAGAAAGGCTGAGCGGAAGCTTAGGGTAGCTGCGGGGCTCATTAGTGTGAAATACGCTGACAGTCACATAGCAGAAATACTGTTATTTATGGACAGAATCTTAGAATCTTCACTTTCTCTTTTCTATCATTCTTTGCCAAAGCCTGTGGCATTCTCAGCAACCCTTGGCCTCTTCCTGATAAAGGCTGCTGATTACTGAGCCTTGCTAGGTGCCAGGCTCTGCCCTCAGCACTTGCCCAAGTCATCGTATTTGGCCCTCACTGCAGCTCTGGCAGCAGTATTTTGAGATACTTCCACTTTTACAGGGGCAGAAACTGAGGGTCAGAGAAATCAAGTAACTTGCCCACAGACACATACACAGCAATTGGCAGATGTGGAGTTCAAACACAAGTCCTTCTGACTCCAAAGTCAAAGCTGGACTGGAGTGTCTGAGCTATCGTTATTTGTCCAACTCTAGGGATCTGTCATAAATCCTCACCCCTTCCTTTAAAGTCCTTGAAGATCTTGGGACATTGTCCTTAACTCCTCTAACTTCCTTCATCTCCCAAGAATACTAGTGGTCCAAATTATTCTTGTTTGTACACAATGTACAGAGATTGAACGATGGCTAACAGTTCGCCCAAGGTCACACCAGAAGTCAAGGTCAGTGCTAGGATAGTGTTTCTCAAACTGAGGTTCCATGAATGCTCTGTGAAAGTTATTAAATTCCATGTTTTTGTTTCATTGCTAAATTTTTGGAAAGTATTTTAAGCATGTTCTGGATCCTGTGTAACTGATCTAGGGACCTGCATGTGAGTGCCTGCATTTGTGTTGTGTGTTTACCTACTTGTCGTCAAGTTAGCACTTCTTTAATTGTCTGGCTTGCGTTCGTACCAAGTGAAGTCCAGGGGACACGTACTGACAAAGATTTCTTCGTTATTTGAGCAGACACAAGTAGGGGGAGAACTGAATCATGCTGGGCACACGGTGGAATATTGTGTCAACTTCAGAAGAGCCAGTGAGGTATTATGTGTTCATATTGCCAGCACCAACTTCATTTCAGAAAAAACGACACTATTCATCACATCAAATTACTTTTAGTTTAAATTGTCTTTCCACTTTTGTTTGTACTTATTGCAACTTTGTTTTGGGTTTATGACTGCTTAAGTACTGAAGCAGGAAGGGTTCATAGTTAGCTGTGTTTGCACACATTTGTTATAAAAATAATTTAAGTCAAGTCCATGAGAATTGTATGTCTTCCAAAAGGGTCCATACGTTACTCAAGTTCTAGCCCTCAGTGCAGGGCTAAACTCGACCTGGGCCTTCAGGAGTCTCCAAAGGAAACCTGTAGTGTTGGAATCTCTGTTAAAGTCCAAATCCCCACCCTCCCCCAAAGATCCAGCGCAAGGAAGTTAGAGCTGGGGACCTCGGGGCTGCTGAGACTGAGGGAGGGAAGGAGGGGTCACAAAGCGAAGCGGTCATAGGGCAGCACCTGGGGAAAACTCCAAGAAGAATTTACATGACAGAACCAAAAATTGAGGTGAGAGTGTGTAGAATGTGAAGGTGTGAGAGAGACCACTGCAGGATTTAAGTAGAAGGAAAGGTGAATTATAAAAGATGATGTTGGGCAGGTTTATCAGTGAGAATGCTTGTGGCTGCAAGTACCAGAAAAGGCTTAAACAAACAAATGAAAAAGAAAAACAGAAGAAAAAAAAAAAGTTCTGGGTGAAGAAGTTTCCTGGGAAAGAAAGGTTCTTGGTTAATTTGGTGGCTTTATGATGTCATCAAAGACCAGCTTCTTTCCAACTTTCTGCTCTCCCATCCTCAGTGTGTCAGGACTCAGTCTCAGACTTTGGTTGGCCGCCTCAGCTTCAGACACCACATCCCACATCCTCCACAGCAATGTACAGAGGTAGAAAGCTTTTCCCAGAAGTACCCCCGCCGCCTCCCCACTAACACCCCCCCATGTCTCACTGGGCCCAGAGCCCCACTCCTAAATCCATCATGGGAAAAGGAATGGAAATGGTGTGGCTGATTTAGAGCAATCATAGTAATATATCTCTCTCGGCCGTGAAGGGACCGTCTTCTCTGAATATATGGGAGGGCAGCACTGAAACCATAAAATAAAATTTGAAAAGCTTTGCCAGCAAGGAAGTTGGGATGGCCGTTTTGTGAATGCCAAAATGTCCTCTACAAAATGCTTTCATGAGATTGGACAGGCTTTCTTGAAGGGACTTGCCTGCCATGCCGAGGGGTTTGGGTCTTATCCAGTAGGTTCTGGAAAGTGTTTTTTAAAACTGGGTCTGGGCATGATTAGATTTGCATAATGCTGTAAAGAATTATATGAAGGCAAAGTGGAATTAGAGGCAGAGGTCCCAGTAATAAGGCTATTTTTTATGTGCTTCTAATTCTAAATCATATACATACTAGGAAACCAGAACTGGCAGACGGTTGGATAACTTATCATGCCCGCTGAATCACAGGGGCAGCAAAGACCGCCCTTCTTGGAGATCTTCCACCGTGAACTTCACAGCTCTTCAGCCATGGGTGGAGCTAAGCTGAATACAAACAGCAGACTCTTAATGCCTGCCTAGGACCCAGAACCACCCTGTGTGGGGGGGGTGGG
>NW_020172595.1:846102-847492 GCF_003031525.2 Neophocaena asiaeorientalis asiaeorientalis
AGGGGTCGGGGTGGGCGGGGGCTGATAATGTTTTAATCAAAGGAGGCTCACACAAGTGCTAAATTCTGCCACTGTGCTCCTGAAACAGACCACTGTGTCCCATCTAGGGTGCCAAAAGTGATATTTTCGAAAATTTTAAGCATCATGCCGTAAACTATACTCCTATCTATGACACATCCATGGGTGTGGGACATCGCATGTGTCTCTCACCTAGACTCCAGGGAACCCACTGGCAAGGGCTTCATAATGACCTGCCCCCTGACCCCAGGGCAATAGTGATACAGACAACATGGCCCATGTCATCCTCTGCACTGCCCGAGTCCTTCCATTCATGAAATAAATAGTCTGCCACCACCAGACAGCCATGTGATGGTCAGCTGAGGCTTGAAGTTCACATCATGTCTCTGGAAAATAGCCTTCAAACTTCGCCTGTCCACTTGCCACTGCCCACAACCAGGGGCCAAATGCAGTGTATTAGTCACCATCTGGAAGCTTTCCTCCAGCCTCAGCAGGGCTCCCACCTGGAGTGAGCCTTGTGCTTCATGAAAACCCTGGTCTGACGAGTAGGGGTTGGAGGTGGGAGGTAGAGGAAGAAACTTTTCTGCAGAGATCTATCCTCCCCATCATGGAATCAGCCATTTAATTTATTGAACTGACGTCATAACATGAGTTCCAAAACATTCTACATACAAACAGTGAAATTTTTCAAACTGTGAAAGAAACTCTCACTTGATAAAAGAATCACATGAGGGACTTCCCTGGTGGTGCAGTGGTTAAGAACACGGGTTCAAGCCCTGGTCCAGGAAGATCCCACGTGCCACGGAGCAACTAAGCCGATGCGCCACAACTGCTGAGCCTGGGCTCTAGAGCCCATGAGCCACAACTACTGAAGCCCATGTGCCTAGAGGCCATCCTCCGCAACAAAGAGAAGCCACCACAACGAGAACCCCACACACTGCAACGAAGAGTAGCCCCCGCTTGCCGCAACTAGAGAAAGCCCGTGCACAGCAACGAAGACCCAACACAGCCAAAGATAAATTAATTAATTAATTTTAAAAAGAAAAGAGGGGGCTTCCCTGGTGGCACAGTGGTTAAGACTACACACTCCCAATGCAGGGGACCCGGGGTTCAGTCCCTGGTCCGGGAACTAGATTCCCACATGCATGTGGCAACTAAGAGTTCGCATGCCACAACTAAGGAGCTGGCGAGCTGCAACTAAGGCGCCTGCCTACCGCAAGTGAGGAGCCAGTGAGACACAACTGAGGAGCCCACCTCCTGCAGCTAAGACCCAGCGTAACCAAATAGATAAATAAATAAATAAATATTTTTTAAAAAATAGAGACTTGGGCTTCCCTGGTGGCACAGTGGTTAAGAATCCGCCTGCCAATGC
>NW_020172595.1:847989-912668 GCF_003031525.2 Neophocaena asiaeorientalis asiaeorientalis
AAAAAAAAAAAAAAAGTATTTGAACATTTCACTATACATAAATTATATCTCCATTTAAAAAAAGAAGAAAAAAAATAGAGACTTAACAGAGGCAGGGACTGAAAATTTCTGTCTTCCAAACAACGGAACAATTAGAAAGTAAGCAAATGAAAATGGAAATCTGAAATTCTAATAGTTTAAAATTAAAAAAAAAAAATTATGTAGCTTGTTTTCCTGGACAGGAAGCTGAAATTCTGGGCTGGTATTCAACTCTGGATGACCTTCAAACCAAGCAGGAGCCTCAGCTGGGTGTGTCTGGGCTGCACAGCTGGAGGGCGGTGTGCAGTGGGGAAGGCCCAGGACAGGGTGAGAGGCAGGCAAGGGGCTGGGTCTTGCTGTTTGTTCACTGGGGTGTTCTTCACGAGATCCTTTCCTCACCTGGAGCAAGTGGGGCAAGGACACATCTCCTTTAGGTGCTATTTGGGAGTTGAGGAGACTTTTTACCTTCACAGAAAACCCTGAGGAAGGTTGGTTCTGAAGGTTTTCAAGGCCAAATATAAACAGCACCAAGTCTCTGGGTGTGCACTAGTTACCCCCTCCCAGGCACCTGCCGCCCAGGACTTGGGGCTATCTCCTTTCTAAGTGACAGATGATATTTTGATATGGTTTTCACATCATCAAGATACAGGCAAATCCCTTTCTTTTTTTTTTTTTTTAAATCCCTTTCTCAATCTTAAAACTCCTAAGATGGACCTCCTGACCCTATTTAGTTCTGGATTTTTCTTCCCTGCTTGTGTATAGAAAGTTCCCTGGGAGTAAGAATTGGAAGTGGGTTGTCTTTACCCACATCTAACATGTACTTACCTTTGCTCCAAACTCCTCGCTATTGAGCCATTGAATTTCTGAGTGGATGAAGAGATCGATGAGGAATTAGTGCTAATATTAACATTATTGGACTAAAATATGCATCCCATTCTGTGATGAGAATTGCTAAGCGTTCTGTGGGAGTCTGAGGCCAAGTAGAGTTGATCCCTGAGTATTAGGCTGTCCCTTTTGGTTGCATCTGGATGTGATTTGGCGCTTGAGGGGTATGGAGTCCAAGGTAAGGCGTGCCCAAGAGTCTGCTGTGGGTTTTTGAAGCTGAGGAGGAGACATGACAGCAGTTATGACAAGAGGGAACTGAGAAAAGTAAGAACATTCAGTGCTTGTTTTGTGCTTCTAACGTTTTTGACCCTGGGGAATTTTAAAGGACTTTTTCTAATATTTATCTTAGATGGAGGAGTCATTCATTCAATAAATATCCCAGGTACTATGTAGGGGTTGGGAATAAATGGTAAATGAGACGAAGTTCCAGCCTTCAAGGAGCTTTCTAAGTTTGTTTTTTAGCCCCACAAGGGCAACGTGGAAATCCCAAGAGAGGCACTTTGACTGAGGCCCCAGGGAACACCCAATGCCCGGATGTGTGGACGGAGACACAACTCCCAGCAAAAGCAGAATTCCTTTAGAACTCTGCTGATTGTGAGGAATAAGTCAAAATGGCAAACCTGCAGCATAACGTCCTGGCTCATTTCCTTCTTTATTTTAGCCTCGCCACACTGCTTGGGGATCTCAGTTCCCCGACCAGGGATTGAACCCGGGCCATAGCAGTGAAAGTACTGAATCCTAACCACTAGACCACCAGAGAACTCCCATTGGCTCATTTCTTATACAGAGGACAACACGGAGGGTTTGCTGAAGACAGGAGGAGAAAGCAGCATAATGGGAACCATGTTGCAAAAATGTAAACTGCTCCCTGGCGATTGCTAAGATCTTGATGACCTGATAAAATGGTGTATAAGGCCGAGCAAACACACCCTTGTGATGAAGCCAGAAATTTCATCCACAGTGAAGGATGCTACCAGAGGCAGGGTCGGGGTGGGTTGGGGAGGATCAAGATTGGTGTCTGGAAAATTAGTTGGGAGGCTGTTGAAACTGTTTCAGTGAGCAGTGTTGAACGTTTGAATGAAGACAGCCACCAAGGGGCAGGTAGGGACAGACGGGACACAGATTTCAAGGCAGGAAGGACTGATGTAAGGGGAGAGTGAGGAAGATGACTGTGTTCTTTCCTCACATACCGTGTTGCCTTGCCATGGAATGAAGACCCCACTTCAGTCCAACTCTTTCACTTTATAGCAAAAGGAAGGCATTAAAACCCAGGAAATGGAAACCCTCATCTACGGCTGAGCTGAAAGTTGGGGGAGGAGCCCAAGTAGAAGCGAAGTCTCCCTTCCCTTGTCCCACCCCTTCCACAGGGGCACATTAGAGCCAGCCAGGCCCTTTCCACACACCTGTGCCTAGGCCACACCCCCTCCAGTGAATCAGAATCCCAGGGCTGGGACCATGAGCTATTCCAGGGCAGTGCACAAGTTTCTCTTCCTGCCGTGACCATGATAGTACATCCTGTCTAGACCACATTTTTTCTCTGTTTCATAACTGCATTACATAATTGCAGTACATTACATATTCCTACTGATAATTGGAAAGGCGCTGAGTGTTAGATGGAGAACTGTGTGCAAACAAAATCCCTCCTCATAGGCCCATTAGTGGTAATAAACTAGAACTAATTTGCAAACATCTCATTGAAACTGCAGGAGAGAGATGCCTTTGGAGGCTGCTCTCCAGTAAAGAAGGGTTAATGGACAATCATTGTTCAGTCAGCAGTTACCAATCTAAGTTTTGTAAAATTGATCATCTCTTTATAAGTTTATTTTAGTAAAAATAAAGAATATATATTTTAAAAGATATATATATATATATTTAATGAATTTATTTATTTATTTTTGGCTGTGTTGGGTCTTCGTTTTTGTGCGAGGGCTTTCTCTAGTTGCGGTGAGCGGGGTCCACTCTTCATCGCGGTATGCGGGCCTCTCGCTGTCGTGGCCTCTCTTGTTGCGGAGCACAGGCTCCAGATGCGCAGGCTCAGTAGCTGTGGTGCGCGGGCTTAGTTGCTCTGCGGCATGTGGGATTTTCCCAGACCAGGGCTCGAACCCATGTCCCCTGCATTGGCAGGCAGATTCTCAACCACTGCACCACCAGGGAAGCCCAAGAATATTTTTTAACATAAAACACAAATCTTAAAATTAAAAAAAAATTGTGGTAAAATGCACATAGTATGAAATTTACCATTTTTACCATTTTTAAGGGTCCAGTTCAGTAGTGTTAAGTACATTCACGTTGCTGTGCAGCCATCACCACCATCCATCTCCAGAACTCCCTTCATCTTGCATGACATGCTCTGTACCCATGAAACAACAACTCCCCATTCCCACTTCCCCTAGCCCCTGGTAACCACCATCCTACTTTCTGTCTCTACAACTTTGACTATTTTCCTTTTCTAATTTTATTTTTTTTACTTTTATTTATTTTTTTGGCTGTGCCACGCAACGTGCAAGATCTTAGTTCCCCGACCAGGGATCAAACCCGCGCCCCCTGCAGTGGAAGCACGGAGTCTTAACCACTGGACTGCCAGGGAAGTGCCTTGACTTTCTTTCTTCCTTTCTTTTTGGCTCTGTTGGGTCTTCGTTGCTGCGCGTGGGCTTTCTCTAGTTGTGGCGAGCAGGGGCTACTCTTCGTTGCAGTGCACAGGCTTCTTGTTGCGGAGCTCGGGCTCTAGGCGCACGGGCTGAGTAGTTGTGGTTCGCGGGCTCTAGAGCACAGGCTCAGTAGTTGTGGTGCACGGGCCTAGCTGCTCTGCAGCATGTAGGATCTTCTCGGACCAAGGCTCGAACATGTGTCCCCTGCACTGGCAGGTGGATTCTTAACCACTGCACCACCTGGGAAGCCCTTGACTACTTCTTATAAGTGGAATCTTACGTTTTTGTGGCAGCTTATTTCACTGAACATAATATACTCAAGGTTCATCCATGTTGTAGCATGCATTAGAATTTCCTTTCAAGTTGAATAATATTTCATTTTATATATAGACCACGTTCTGATTATTCATTCATTCACTGATGGACTCGGGTTGCTTTCATCTTTTGGCTATTGAGAATAATGCTGCTATGAACATGGGTGTATAAATATCTCTCTGAGACTCTGCTTTCAATTATTTTGGGTATATCCCCAAAAGTGGAATTGCTGGATCATATAGTAATTCTGTTTTTAATTTCTTAAGGAACCACTACACTGTTTCCCGTAGCGGCTCCACTATTTTACATTCCCGCCAAAAGTGCCCAAGGGTTCTAATTGCTTCATATCTTTGCCAACACTTGTTATTTTCTGTTTTGATAGTAGCTATCCTAATGGTGAGGTGGCATAAAACCTTTTTAGGACATAGGTTTACTAAAGGTTTTGATCTCTCCTACCCCTAACTTTGCATAAAGTCCTAAATTCCTTTATCACAATGTTTTCATCCAAGGAGGTTTTTTGGAACATAACCCCCATGGTTAGAGAAGGAATATTCTATTGTCATCTTAAAGTCTTTACCAACTAGAAAGGTAAAATTTGAATTGTTTTTTCTTTCATTATTAGTGAAGTTGAACTTTTCACTAAATTGTTATTTATGGTTTCTCTGTTGTGAATTGTTTGTGTCTGAATTTCTTACATGGTACAAAATAAAATAGAAATAGCTATTGACTGCTTTCCATGTGTCAACTACTGTTCTAAGACCTTTACATGTAGTAACTTAGTAACTCGCTTAATCCTCACCCACCGCGAGGCAGGTGCAATTATTATTTTATAGAAGAAACAGAAGCATGGAGAGGTCAATGAACTTGCCCAAGGTCCTACCTAAGGAGTCTGGATTCAGAGCCTGTGTCCTTACATACAGAATGGCCAATATTTTCTTAATTTATTTGTTTGCTTTTAATTTTTTTCCATTAACTATAAAAATGAAAACAAAATTGTGGTTAAATTTATCAGTCTATGCCTTTCTTTTATTGGACCATTTTATTCTTTTAGCCAGCTTAGAACATCCTCTTCTTTTCAGATAATAGAAAATATTTGGATTTTTGTTACATTAGATGTTTTACATGTATGTATTTTCCCAAATAATCATTTCTCCCAAACTATTTATTGAATTATATTATTCTTCAGTTGTTTAGCGATGGCACCTTTCTGCTGGTTTTTATTTCCTAATTGCTGTTTTCTTTTAATGAACATTATATGTTCAGTCATCTCTTGGAGGATACTGAAGTGTCTTTCTTGTTGTTCTGTTCTTTTCACTTCATCCAGCATGAATCTGTCTCTGGAGTGTTGGTGTTGCTGGCTGCCTTACTCAGTGTTACTTTTTGTGTATTTTGGAATTTTAGTTTCCAGGTTCATTTCCAGGTTTTCTCCCTCTCATCTCTGGTTCCCTAGACCAGCAGAAGATGGGCTTCCAAGACTGCCCTCCATTCCTCCAATACCTCCTTCTTCAACCCAACCCCTCTCTCTCCACAAATAGCCCTTCCCTTTACCTTCTCTCAAAGTTTTTCACCTCCCCATGTCTGGTCTGCACTGGCCTGACCCCTCTTACCCCAGGATTAACAGATCCCTGGCCTCCTCTTATATTTTTGAAGTTATCACAGTGGCCTGTCCAGTCTCTTAACCAGTTTTGCTGCAGGGAATGGAAAGTTTGGAAACCATGGTGTGGGATGGGGGAGGTGCCATAAGTGTTTTCCTTTGGTTGTCGCTGAGTGTAAAAAAAAAAAAAAAAAATCAGACACTTGCAGCACAGTAAGGGTTAACCTCCAGCCCTGGGCCCCAGTGGATCCCTGTAGCAGCATGGTGAGGAGGAGTGGTGCTGCCCTAGGTAAGGCCGGCTGTCCGGCTGTCAGCGTCTATTTGCCTGAAGGTTGACAGGCTTCATGCACAGAACTCACCCAGGCAGAAGCAGTAGCCAAGTACAATGAACTTGACCCAATAATAACAAAGTCTTGAACATTAAATTTTAACTGCCTTTTCTGGCTCTGTGAGTATGTGTGTGTGTGTGTGTGTGTGTGTGTGTGTGTGTGTGTGTGTGTTTGGTTTGGTTTTTGGTCTTGCATCAGGCTGTAAACTCCTTGGTTGCAGAGACCACATTTATCTTGTTCACCGTGTGACTAGCATGGAAGAGGAATTCAGGAAATATCTGTTGACTAAAAGAGTAAGTGGATGTTGTTTGCCACCATCCCTAGTCCAGTCCTGCCTCCATCCCAGTCATGAAGAAGGCTGAATGTCAATCCGGAAGCTGTGGTACTACAAGCTCTGCAAGACCCTGGGGCCTACAGGCATTGCTTGGATGCCCCACTAATGAAATGGATCACAAAAGAGAGGAAAGGCATCTGACCACTGGGCATAGACACCCCCCACACCCTGCAGATTTGGTGTCTCGAGGGTTCCAGTTCAGTGCGTGTGATGCTCAGCAGGAGATGGAGACAGTTACAATATCCCTGGATGGCTAAATTTATGAGCACATGTGAGACTTCCCTCAGATCCCTAGAAATACTTCGGCAGAGAAGGGGACTTTGCAGGTTGGGAAGAGACGCTAAAATTTGGGTTCTTACCTTAAGATGACCCCATCTGCATGTCCTTGCAGGCTAGTGAGACCCAGGGAAACTCAGGTTACATTTTTGAACTCAACCTTGAGATACTACTTGCACCACAGACTAATTACTACCTCTGGGGTGAGAGCCCCTTGTTCTGTTGGGGATAGTGGCAGTGACAGTGGCTCTGGTGGAGTCACTGCAGGTGGCCTTGGGTAAGGTAGACTGGAAGTTCAAACAGAAGGAGAATAGAATGCAGTTTCACTAGAGCTTCTGGGCATGTTAATTCCTCTGTGATGCCCTGGAAGATATGAGGTAAGTGGGTGAGGTTGGTATTTGGAAAGCAAACAGACGAGACAAATGAGCTCTTATTCAAGAGGAATGACTTCTAAAGAGTTTGAACCTCTTTCTCAAGAGGAGAATCATGAGGGACGGTGCCAGAGCACCTTTACAGTGCCAAGCCTGGGAATGTCCCCATAAAGGTGAGACCATAGATGGGAGTAGGAACAGGGTAGCTATTCAGCCTCTTGAGGAAATCTGAGGCAGGCATTTCTTTCCCTTCAAGCCCGGGGAAAGGGGCTTCATAGTATCCTTCAGAGAGTTTACTGTGTGTTCCCTGCAATGTGGAGGACTGGGAGAGCTGGTGGCTGGCTCATTCTGAAAATCAAAAACCAAATTGGCTAGCTGCCCTGATGGTGGAACAAGAGAGGCTGCTGGGCTGAGAGGCTGCCAGCCTTCCCAGATACCAGCACTGGATTTATGACGTTTCCTGTGGACCAGATGTGGGGCCTGACGCAGGGTGATGTTAGATCCTGTCCAGAAGTGTCACCTGGAGGGATTGGTGAGCTTAAGAGAGTCCTGCCAGACTTGTAGAGGCTGGAGAAAGAAATATAGTTGACTAGCCTAAGCAGGGCATTTGACCACATCGAACAATCAGGGAGTGAGAAATCTTAGCAAAGGGAAGGAGTTGTCTCCAAAAGTATCCACAAAAGTGCCTAATGAAAGGAAGGATCACCTATTCCTAAAAACCCAGGGATGACTTATGCCATCTCACAGGAGTTCTAGCCAAATAAATTCTCCCCTGGCACCTTTCGGCCTCTCCCTCTCACCACTCCAACCCTGTTGGGGTCCAAGGTCCAAGTTGAGTTAGCAAGATGATGGAGGAAAGACAGAAGCACCCATAAAGGATGGCCTGTATAGTAAGTATACAGGAGCAGCTGCTGGGGGAAAAAACTCTATGTTAAAAAGAGACAAAAGTTAAAGTATTTCTCATGGAATAGTTCCAGCATAAGGACTCCTGGGCTGGATATGGTAATTCTACCATGTTGGGGACCCTGGGTCCTTCTGTCTTGCTGTTTTGCCCTTCCCTGGAATGCTGCTCTCACCTGAAAGGTTGAAATGACCCATCTCCGCATCCGCTGGGTCCTTATTCCAGCCAGCAGGAAGAGGGAAAGGGGAATTGGAGCACCATCCCGGCCATCCAGAGCATTATCAAAAAGTTCTGCACTCACTTCACTCAGACCCTTTTGCCCAGAAGTTAGTCACATGGTCACACATAGCTTCAAGGGATGCTGGGAAATGTAGTCTTTATTCAGGGTGGCTACAAGTCCACTAAAAATTTGGGAGTTTTATTAGTAAGGAAGAAGAGGTGAATGAATATTGGGGGACAATAGCAGTTTCTGCCACAAAGCAAGAAATGGGAAATGAGAGATCACTGCACACTTCAATTCCCAGTGAAGGCAGCTGGTCTGTATATGGCACAAAGAAAGGGAAGAAGCCTTGAGTTTAAATAAAGTTTGAAGTTTTACCTTTACACGAAACCAGACCATTTAATTACTAAACTTTTGAGGAAATTAGACCAGGTGAACTTTGATTACATACAATGACCAGAAGGTCATGGAACCTGTTTTAAATGTCCATCAAGGAGCAGAAGGAGAATGGGTCCCACAAAATGGGCTTAAAGGGACAAAGAGAAATGAAAATAAAATTGCTTCCTGATCTCACCTTCTATTA
Source organism: Neophocaena asiaeorientalis asiaeorientalis (assembly GCF_003031525.2). Classification (NCBI taxonomy): domain Eukaryota; kingdom Metazoa; phylum Chordata; class Mammalia; order Artiodactyla; family Phocoenidae; genus Neophocaena; species Neophocaena asiaeorientalis. The sequence continues at coordinate 856,464 of NW_020172595.1, forward strand.
GTTAGAGTAGGCTAGGCTGTGGTAATTAAAACACACACACACACACACACCACACACACACACACAAGTTTCAGGCCTTCACATAACACAAGTTTATTTCTTATATAACACCGCTGAGGTTTGCATTCCAAGAGCAGCTCTCCTCCTGATGGTCTATCAGGAACTTGGATTGATAGTGGCTTTGCCAATTTCAATTTATGGCTTCCAAGGTCACCTTTGGTGTAAGCTGCCAATCAGCCAGAAGAAGGGGGAAGAGAAAGGAGGAGGAACATGGGAGCTTTTTAATAGACCAGGCCTGGAGTTTGGTATGTACACTTCTGCTCACATTCCACTGGAGGTAACTTGGTCTCCGTTGGAGATACCTTGGTCATGTGACCAAACCTGTTTAGAAGGGTGTCTGGGAAATGTAGTATGTGTACCCCAAGAAGAGTGGAGTTTGGTGTGTAGCTGGTGGTCTCCACCATTATGCCCCATGATTTTTCTTACTCAGTATATAGTTGTACCAATGTAATGGTTATAACGAGTCACCAGATATCCAAAGCCTTTGGACCAAAGATGATTTCTCGTAGTCTTGTGCCAGGTCTAGAGAATTAGCCATTTAATATGCTGGCTGGAACTTTCCCTGATACACTGGAGGAGTAACAGAGTCATGAAAGGAGAAAGAGAAGGAGGCTGGCACAAAGCTTATAGGTCCTGCACCAGCAATGTCCCTGGCATCCATGCAGACTGGGCTCTGGGGCAGGATGCTTGGGGTGGCACCTACACAGGCTTTAGAATTGTGGAGAGCTCCAGAACCATGCCAGTAAGTTTCATAGCAAATGTTAGAATGCAAAGGAGAATATCCATGTGTAAGTGTTAGAGATCTCCTTCAGGGGGTCACATGAAGAGACGGCAGTTCCGGCTCACCCCCTCAAGTCAGGAGCAGTGGACAGGAGCAGTCCACCCATCTCCCATGATTAGTGACACCAAGGAAGAGAGAACAAAAAGAGGAAGCCTAGAACATTTGCAAGAATGATCAGAAACTTGGGCCAGGGGTGTAGTGCTCAGTAAGGCTGAGGACCCTCAGAGCAGCATCCAGGCAGTGGCTTTAAAGTCTGCCACTACTGTATAGCACAGGGAACTCTATTCAATGCTCTGTGGTGACCTAAATGAGAAGGAAATCCAAAAAGAGGGGATATATGTATATGTATAGCTGATTCACTTTGCTGTACGTATGAACTAACACAATATTGTAAAGCAACTATACCCCAATAAAAAGAAAAATAAGTAAAAATCTATGTCAAGGAAGAAAAAAAAAGTCTGCCATGACTAATGGGGCATCAGCCCCACAAGGGGAGCACTGGACCCACTGTCTAATAACTGTTGTGGTCAGGCTTTTCCTGGCAAAGTGAAACAATGCCATGAACAACTCCCAGTGACAGAGAAAATAATGATCTGCTTAGAGATACGGAAATACCAGACGGCCATTAGTAGGAGCCACCAGGATCTTTTTAGGATCAAGCATCATGGCCATCACCAAATACGAGGGCCATGGGAAATTGTGACCCAATGATATGGGTTTTATGAAACAGCCCCCCACCCCAAGTGCCCAGAACTCTTCAGAGTCTTCCCCTGGTGACTCTAAGGGAGCCACAGCCCAGCAGCAGGAGTGTGAGTGGGGCTCACCCTGCCTCTGTAGCTCTAAACCAGCTTTCCCCCCTCATGACTGATGCTCTGATGGCCTGTAGATATAGTGGCACAAGCCCCAAATTGCTCCTCTCCTGGTTGGTCCTGACTGAGCTCCTTCTACTATCCTAGATTTGCATGGGAACTCGGGCTCCCTGGCTTGACTCTCAGCTCTCTCCCAGGCCTTATCTGGGGCCCACCCTTCCAGCCCTTCCAACTTCCATTGTCTAGGGTAAGATACCCCTTCTAGTCAGCCCCTGAGGACTGGCTCAAGTCTAGACTGGTACTTCAACCATCCTCCGAAGGTGGAGGATGCAGCAGTAGTCTTCTGCATTTCTCAGGACAGCCTCAAGCCCCTCAGGCATGAGGAAGAAGCTCAGGACAGGTAGGATTGGGCAACCCATGCCAACCCTGGGCAACCCCAATGTTTCCCAGTGGGAGAAATGAAGGACTTGAGATGGGACTGCAAAGCATGAAGGGGCAAGACTCTAGTAATGGAAACAACTGGCCTTGTCAATGGGGTGTGCTTCCTCTGAAGCAGCCTGTTAGGTAAGTAGGTAGAAACCAGCAAGAGCAGCCTTCCCTCTACCCACGTGCATTGAGCCACTACTTGGACCAATTTGTCATACAAAAATTGGTCAATCCTTCCTGAACTTTCAGTTGTCCAGGTTGGAGTCCCGAGCTGACAGCAAAATTCTAGATCGTAGTGACTGGCTGGCATCTTCTCCCGCCTGATGGCTAAATTCCACTAGACACCCAATGCAATTCTTGGTGGGATTTGGGTACCAGATAATTCCCATGCCCGTTTGGGGTTTTTTTTTTTAGCTTCTATATTTAGATACCAAGCCAGAAACAAACACACCGTGTTCTCAGCTTCACCTGAGCATGACAAGGTCCAGGTACACAAAAAATGTCCTGTTGCTTTAAGAAGCTGGCAGCTTTATCAGACTGCTCGCAGAACACCTGGGAAAGCCTTGGAGGCAAGGACTATATCTCCAGGGTAGTCTTTTGAGCCAGCAGGGCTCACATCTCCACCCTTGACTCAACCAACTGGCTGCTTAGGACTCTATAACCAAAGAGCAGTTTATGAACCCAAAGAGTGCATCATTTCCTTAATTTGTGGGCTCATGGATGTCAGCTCTCAGACTCCTGTCTCTTCTTATTGTGAGTTACCCTTGTGATCCGGACCTGGAGCATCTCTGAAATGGCATCTACTTTCCACTACTCTGCCCTTTGGCTATTCTTTTTTTTTTAATATATATATTTATTTATTATTTATTTATTTTTGGCTGCATTGGGTCTTCGTTGCTGCGCGGGCTTTCTCTAGTTGCAGCGAGCAGGGGCTACTCTTCGTTGCGGTGCATGGGCTTCTCATTGCGGTGGCTTCTCTTGTTGCGGAGCACAGGCTCTAGGCACGCAGGCTCCAGTAGTTGTGGCTCACAGGCTCTAGAGCGCAGGCTCAGTAGTTGTGGCGCACGGGCTTAGTTGCTTCGCGGCATGTGGGATCTTCCCAGACCAGGGCTCAAACCCGTATCCCCTGCAGTGGCAGTCAGATTCTTAACCACTGGACCACCAGGGAAGTCCCTATTCTTTTTTTTTTTTTTTTTGCGCCATTTCTTAGTTGCCGCATGCGGGATCTTTGTTGTGGCGGGCGGGATCTTTGTTGTGGCGGGCGTGCGGGATCTTCGTTGCGGCATGCGAGATCTAGTTCCCTGACCAGGGATAGAACCTGGGCCCCTAGCATTGGGAGCATGGAGTCTTAACCACTGGACCACCAGGGAAATCCCTTGGCTATTCGTTTTAAAAAATATATTTATGAAGGTATAATTGACAAAAAATAAACTGCACAGATTTAAAGCGTGGACTTCAATAAGTTTTGTCAAACGTATACACCCGTGAAACCATCATCACAATCCCACAAAGTTTTCTCTTGTTCTATGTAATTCCCTTTCTCCTCCCCCTCCCCACCCCCATTCCCAAACAACCACTGTCCTACTTACTGTCGCTATAGGTTAATAAGCATTTTCTAGACTTTGATATAAATGAAATCATAAGAAGGTACTTTGGGGGTAGATGGGATGTGGCTTCTTTCACTCTGGCTGTCCACTTTTAAGAGACACCATTCTGATAAAAGACAGTTCATCTCAGAGAATCCTGCCAAGAGCTCAAGTCACTTGCCTGTGCAGTGACTAGGTGTTATGAATTCTGGTTAGGCTATATAATTTCTCTACAAGGATACTAAGTCTACTTTCTGCTTAATGGATCTCTCTTAACCAACAAGAATAATTTGCACTCTTAAGTTTTTGCCAGAATACATAACCTTGAACATCACTCCCTCCCTCCCAATTCTTATCAGAAACTCAGTTAAGTGAAACAAAGTCCATGTAGGATTCTTCGAAGAGTATGTAGTTCCTCCAGTTCTGTAGATTGTGTAATTACATTCACTGCCCTGTGAATTTGGATTGCATTGCTTTAAACCTTTATAGAATCTCTAGTAGGAACTTCCCTGGTGGCGCAGGGGACACAGGTTTGATCCCTGGTCTGGGAAGATCCCACGTGCCGCGGAGCAACTAAGCCCCTGCGCCACAACTCCTGAGCCTGCGCTCTAGACCCTGCGAGCCACAACTACTGAAGCCCGCGAGCCTAGAGCCCGTGCTCGGTAACAAGAGAAGCCCCCGCAATGAGAAGCCCCAGCACTACAACCAAGAGTAGCCCCCGCTCGCCGCAACTGGAGAAAGCCCGCATGCAGCCAAAAATAAATAAATTTTTTTTTTTTTTTAAAAAAGAATCTCTTATAATGAATTGCGCTTTAGCATTATGCTGTCAGCTTGCAGGGACTCAATATGAGTTGGGTATAATGTTGAAGAATTTATAAATGAAATGGTACAATGTTTGGAATCTGTTTTAAAAGATCCCCAGGGGGGAAAATGTGGTCTGGGTAGATTAAATGAGTATGACCAAATTTTGTCAGTTGTTGAAGCTTTGCGACAGATACAAGAAGACTCACTATGCTCTTGTCATTACTTTTGTGTAGGTTTGAAAATTATCATTGTAAGCAGAGTTTTTTTTTTTTTAACACAGCTCATCTCAGGACTGAAGCTCAGGTTCTTTATGTCTTGGCACAGAAGGAATTCAGCGAGAGGCAAAGTGATAGGTAAGTAGATTTATTAATATTTTTTGTAAAGCATCTGCAGGAAAATGGGGCACGAGAGGATGGTCATGTCCCAGGTCTCCGGCAAGTTCCTGGGAAGGGCCACCAAGTGAGGGTCCTTGGCTTCAGGCAGGAAAGAATTCAAGAACAGAGCCATAGTAAAATGAAAGCAGGGGTACACATTCCATAGACAGAATGCGGTCTGTCTCAGGAGGTGCGCATGGCCCGGAAATATGGGGTGCTTAGTTTTTATGGGCTGGGTAATTTCATTGGCTAATGAGTGGGAGGAATATTCCAACTATTTGGAGAAGGGGCAGGGATTTCCAGGAATTGGGCCACTCTTTGGCCTTTTATGGTTGGCCTTGGAACTGTCATAGCACCTCTGGGTGTGTCATTTTGTTGCCAAAAGTGGGGTCCGGCTGGGCTGCTTGCCTCTCTAAAGCCAATACTAGAGGGGCAATGTTGGTGGAAAGGAAAGTTTGCTTTATTTCGGAGGCTGACAACGAGGGCAGGGGGTTGAGGGGCAGACTCCTGCCCAAAGGCCAACCCCCTCCCCCATCAGTGGGCAAGAGCTTTTTTTTTTTTAAGCTTTACTTTTTTGGTAACTTTTCTCTTTTTTTCTTGTTGGTTAGGTAATGGTCTATCTTAAGAAACTTCAACAAACCAGCTTTTGGATTTTGTTAATATTCTCTATTATATAAGTTGTTGTTCTCTATTTCATCTTAGTGTTTCATTCTTTCTTGCTTCTTTGAGTTTGTTCTGTTGGTCTAAGTATTGCTTTAGCCATGTCCAATTTCAGCCTGTTGTGTTTTCATTATCAGTCAGTTTTCAGTATCTTTTTTTTTTCTTTTCATTTATTTATTTGGTCGTGCTGGGTCTTAGTTGTGGCATGTGAACTCTTAGTTGCAGCATGCGTGTGGGGTCTAGTTCCCTGACCAGGGATCGAACCCGGGCCCCCTGCATTGGGAGCTCAGAGTCTTAACTGCTGCACTGCCAGGGAAGTCCCGGCAAGAGCTTTTATAGGTGGAGGGAGGGGGCTCCACGCAGACACAGCACCGTCAGCTCTGACCGTCGTCTTGAAATCGGTCATCGCTGGTCTGACCTGCATCATCCTGATTGTTTTAGGTACAGTTAATCTTCAGTTCCAGGGTCGGTTGTTCCCATTTCCTCGAGGCCAGTTCTTGGAATTGTGGCCACATATGTCATGGCTACAGTCTGGTCATCATGTAGTTAAATTCTTCTCCCTGGTGGGGTTTTCAGTATTTACAAGACAGCTCAAAGAATATGGCTCAGAATATTACCTATAGCCCTTGAGGAGGAACTAAAAGTCCTTGACTTTGCTTAATGACTAAACTATTAGTGTTTTGTCCTGTTTGACTACTTTCCTTTGCTTCTTCATTTTTCTCACTTCTCTGATTAAACTTATTCTTTGGCTAAAGTTTTTCTACAGACAAAAGGCAGACTGAGGACATGGGGTAGGAGTGGGTGTGGGGGAAGGGCCATAGGGTCCTACTCCATTTAGCATCCTAGTGTATTACAGTGAGCCTATAATGAGGCTCAAGGTCTACTGGAAGGTGAATCTTGCTGCCATCTTGGGCCTACTAGGTTCTAACCAATTTTTGTCATATCTTCAATGGCTATGTCATTCTTTTAAAGGTTGTGCTCTGTCCCCTCCCCTCCTGTCTCAACTACAGTATACTTTTGATGAGAAACTAAGGGTAATTTTAAGGCTTAAGTAAAATATTTATCTTAATCCAATGCCTGGCACCGAGTAATCACTTAGTAAACAACAGTCACTTATTGTATGATGATTTTATCAGAATTGATTTGTGTGTATTAGTAGCCTGACCTACTTGGAATTTGGAGGTTTCCTTTGATATTGGACTAAGAACAAAGGGGAAAAAAATGTCTTCTTTTTGAGAGGTTAGTTATAGGAGGTTTTCTGGGAGCTGACTGGATATATAGAATTTCTGGAAGAAATTTTAAGGTTTCCAGAGTCTCGATCCAGAAGATGAAATTTTAGTATGAGATATTTTAACCAAGAGTTCAAAGATAGCTTAATATTTTTAAATATATACAAATTTGTCACACCTGTAAGCCAAAGGAGATAAACCACATGATCATCTAGATTACTGATAGTTAATAAAATTGAACAATTAATCCTATAAGTATATAAAAAAAGAATTCTTAGAACCTAAGAATAGAAAGATACTTCCTTATCATGCTAAAGAATCAACAAACAACATAACACATACTGAAACGTTCCTATGATTAGGCAAATTTCCCACTATGGCCACTATCATTAACTATTATTTACACTTCCTAGACAATCATATCCAATACAATAAGATAATATAAAAGTAAAGAGCTTAAATATATATTGGATATATTGGAAAGGAGGAAAAGATCAAAGTATTCTTACTTGCAGACTTGATTATCTTCCTAAAAAATCAAAGAGTATCAACTGTAAAACTATTAAGGGCAGATACGTGGACAATTGCAAAATGATATATAAAAGCAATAGATTTTCTATTTATCAGCAACAGCCTGTTGGAATATATAATTAGAAAATTCACATTCACAATATTGATATAGAAAATACTTAAGAAACACACTCAAAAGAAACACATCCATTCACATCCCTGGAAAGAAGATTACAAATGTTTTTGAAGGACCGTAAACATTAATGCAAATACCCCTATTCTTGAATGTGAATCCTCCTTATTGTAAATATATCAATTTTCCCAAGTTACCTATGAATATAAGGTAATTACAACAATAATAGGATTTTTAATGTAATAAATTTTCAAGAGATTTTTTGGGGAAAAGAAAAAGAATGAAAGGGTATCAGACCTACTAGATGTTAAAATGTAATGGAAAGACCCAATAATTAAAATCAAGTGTTGCTGGTACTAAAACAGCTTAATCAATGAAACAGAACGTAAAGCCCAGAAAGAGACCTAAGTTGTATATAAGAATTTGGTATATAAAAATTGAGGGCTTCCCTTCCCTGGTGGCGCAGTGGTTGGGAGTCCGCCTGCCGATGCAGGGGACGCGGGTTCATGCCCCGGTCCGGGAGGATCCCACGTGCCGCGGAGCAGCTGGGCCCGTGAGCCATGGCCGCTGGGCCTGCGCGTCCGGAGCCTGTTGCTCCGCAACGGGAAGAAACCTCAATTAAAATAGTCAGGAGGCCAGAAGGGGGCGCTCTCACACCCTGTGACAATAGCAAAGCCCAACAGGAAAAAGAAAGACTTCCTCTTCTTCCTGGCAAGAGCTCAGCCAATGAGAGGCTGTCACAACTCAACCAATGACAAGCCACTATACTTTGAACTCTCAATTCCTCCAGTGGACTGTTTACTATAGCCCTCCCAATTTACTTTTCCCCTTTTTAAAAGAGGTTTTCCTCCCCTTCTTGTGCAGGGACTTGCTCTCCTCTTGCTGTGGTTACAGGCTCTGAATTGCAATTTTTTGCTGATCCAGAGTAAACTTATTTTTGCTGGAGAAGTACCTCGCAGTCTGTTTTAGGTCAACAGGTGTACGGTAAAATATGCATTTCAAGCTAGAGGGAAAAGAAAGCTTTATTACATTACATAAATGGTACATTGGTTCTAACCATATGAAATACATTAATGATTAGGATTGTCTCTCTCTACTCAAAATCAATTCCATATGAATATTAATGTGGAATTGTACAAGGGAGGAAGCCAACTTTACTATATGCTTCCTGGGTTAATCTTTAGTCTTGTTCTATCCCTAAGAGAAAGCAAAAGATAAGTAAATTGTGACAAATCTTTCGTTTTTGCATCTTGACATAGTCTTCAACTTCTCTCATCTTTTGTAATACTAATTCCTTTACAATGCCTGAGCCTTTATTACAACCAATTTCAATTCCTACAATAACTGGATGCTTGGATCCTATGCTTCCATGATAAGACACTGCACTTGGCTGATTTCTTTTCATAATGCACTTGCTAAATACTTAAGCTCTTGTGATAGACTTCTCAAGATATGTCAGGATTTCTCATCTCTATTTTATAATATAGTCATATCTCAGTAGCTGCAGGGGATTGGTTCCAGGACCCACAAGGAATACCAAAATCTGGCGATGCTCAAATCCCATAGTCAGCTCTCTGTATTTGCCAGTTCCACATCTGCAAATTCAACCAACCTCAGGTGGTAAACATAGCACACGGTCCGCAGTTGGTTGAATCTGCGGATGCAGAACTCGAAGATATGGAGGGCCAACTATATTATATGTCCCTATTGTACAGTAAAGAATTTGCCCTTTGTCCCTGGGTCCTGGAAAAGACCCCAATTCCTTGGCATTTCTTCAGTAATAGGAGTATCTTTATTATTCATGAGTCCCTTGGATCACACCTGAGTTCGTGCCAATGAGATGACTTTGGATGAAAGGCTGGTCATCAGAAAACTCAACCATGTGATTAAGGGGTTGGGGCTTTGAGCCATGCCAACCTCCAGGGATGGAAGGGGACCTGGATATTGAATTCAATCATGGGGCCAATGATTCAATCAGTCATGCCTACAGAAGAAAACCCTGGACACTGAAGTTTGGTGGAGCTTCCTGGTTGGTGAGCACAAGGATGTGTGGGGAAGGTGATGCTCCCTGATTCCACAGGGAGAGCACATGGCAGCTCTGTGTTTCGGACCCTCCCAGGCTTTGCCCTATGTGTCTTTTCATTTGGCTGGTCCTCCTGATTTGTATCCTTTACTGTAATTGCAAGTATGACATTTTCCTGAGTTCTATGAGTTGTTCTAGCAAATTATCAAACCTGAGGGGGTGTCATTGGAACTCCCCAGATGTGTAGCCATTTGAAGCAAGTGGCCTGGGGACCCCCAAACTTGTGACTGGCATCTGAAGTGAGGGTTGTCTTGTTGAGGACTGTGCCCTTAACCTGGGAGTCTAATGCTAACTCCGGGTGACTAGTGTCAGAATTGTGCTGCAGTATTCCAGTCATTTGTGTTATTTCCTTGTCAGGGCGTTGCTGGGATGCCCCCATCTGTGTGATCTCATAAAGGCTGGAGACAAAGGAAAGGCAGGTTCACCCAAAGAAACAAATTCCAATGCTTTTTGTTACACATTCCTACATTTTTACAATTTCTTGCTTATTGATTCTCTGATTTTTGTTTCTCTGATTTTCCTAGATTATCTAGATTTTGGCAAATGCTAACAGTATAATTGCATAAGTTTAACCTATATGCCTTCAGGATACATTTCCTACTGCCTCCATTTTTTTCCAGAACTTCCTCCATTGTGTGTATGAGTGTGTGTGTGATATTCATTAACCTGAATTTTCATCAGAAGTTTGCCATCTTGATGTTTCCTTTACCATGAACAAAACAATGAATGGATTCTGCGTAACAAATAAGCGAGTGACTATTGTACAATACAGATCCCTGCTACAGGCTCAAATATACATTGCTGAAATGCTCTGAATTGGAGAGAACATTCTACTTTCCCATTTTTATTTTGTGCTGGGAAAAACTGCTCCTCCTCTAGGCTGTATGGAACTGAGCTACAAATGCCTAGTACTACCCACCTACCAACAGATTTTCGTTGCTCTGGGGATTCTTGTTATCACTGGGACATCCTATCTCTTTCACGCACTGCGGTACTTCTCAGCAATCGTCACAGCCTGAGATAGTTCCTTTCTCAGTAGGGCTTCCTTTCTCACCTCACAGATGTCCTTCAGTCGATTCTCACCGTGGCTTTAGTTGACTGCTGGCTTCTTGCCACCCACCAGCCAGGACAGTGCAATGATGCAATTATCAGCCACATTTCCAATTTTATTTTAGCTCGTTCAGGAGCAAAGTGATCATAACCTCCAGCTCTTAGTGGGGGGTTTTAACTTCCTTATTTAATTTTATGGAAATGTTCATGAAAACGAGCCAGATCTGATCTATGTCCTCCTGATCAGAATTGAAGGCCACCCACCCTCTGCTACAGTATAATTATCTGCATTGCATGAAAAAGGAAAGAATCTGTTTATATCCTGGAATCTTACTTCAAGGGGGTTCCTCTGATGGAAACTTGCTGAGTAATGCTTCTCCCCCAGAATGGCAGAGGACAGTGCTGACACCAGGTACCCTTATCATTGACATATGGCTTCATAGCAACTCCATCCCTCCTGCATTTCTTCTGTTTGCCTGGTGTATAGTGTGGCCTCAGACATCGTGTTCCCTCCCAGACCCTCCAACTCATCCTATAGATATTGAATATCAGACCAAAATGGAAACATTGTCTTTAATCTAAGTTTTCAAAATAGTCATTAATTCCGAGAAAGAAAAAGTTTATCTAAGTGGACTCTAGGTCTGATGCATCAGCATGAGAGGCTGACCCAGGCATTCTCAACTGAGTCCTCTGATGGGGTTTTTACACCTACCAATACAGAATATATAGAGAGAATATATGTATTTCTGTTTCTCTGGAACAGAGAATCCTGACTACTGCACTCCTGAATCAGGTCATGTTGTCTCAATGCCCATCACACACCCACAGTCCTGCACAGTCATCAGAAACTCCTGTCACGCTGGAGGAAAAGATGGAAATTCAGACTTATTAATCTGCTATAAAAGACTCCTTTAAAACATATATATGGCATCTCATCTCCAAAGTGAAAACAGCTCCTCCATTCCAGACAGGTGAGCCTTCTGCTGCGCACCGCCTCCCGGCCTCCAAATTCTCCTGCTCCAGCCGCTTCGGGCTCACCCCCACCCCCAGCCATGCGTAAACTGCTGTGGGGAATCAGTTCTGCCTTGTATTTTAACGCTAATTGATTAGAGTTCTTTATATCGTATATAAGACAACTTTTTTTTTTTTTTTACAATAAGGAATTCATTTAAATGAACAAATCTTGTGACCAGTCGGAGGAGTAGGCAAAACAAGAGAGGAAGCAGCCTCTCTACTGCCAATGCCTTGGCTGAAAGGTACCCCAGCATGATAGGGGTCATTTGTATCCTAAACAATACAACAGAGAGCCTACTGGAGGGGGGTGGAGTCTACCAAAGACATGGCTGTGATGGAGGCCTTTCTTTTCCTTTTAATATTTCAACTTTTATTCAAGAAGGCTTGGACTTTCTGTTTACAAAATATTTTAACTTTGTTTTATTAAATATTAAATAAATGCAAATATTTATACAAATATTTCATAAAAGATATTTAAGCTTAGAAAGTAATGATACAAAGAGTGACAAAATAACATTATTTTTTTTTAACCTGAGGTCAATTCCATCTAAAACAATTCAAGCCACCTGTAGCTATTGATTTTATTGCAATAACCAACAGAGACCATGGTTACTCAACCTACCACCCCTGGCAGAAATCTTTCATAACTGTGATGATAGTGAAGGAAATATAAAAACGGCCAACCTCTTGAAAAGATGGAGCTAATTAAGGGGTCTGATGTGAAAGAAAAGTCTGAGGATGTTCTTAGGGAAATGCAGGAAGGAGAATTAGTCCAAGTGCATACATGTTAAGCTTACATGAATCTTTCATCGGTTGGGAAAAATTCAAAAGTTTGACATCCCACTGTGTGAGTGAGGCCAGGAAGAAACAGACGCCTCCATATATCGCTGGCAACAGTGCAAACAGCACAGTCCTGTGTGGCAGAACCTACAGTACGTACCAGAATTAGAAATGCATTTACCCTTCGACCCAGAAGACCCCTTCTGGGAATCCATCCCATAGATTTGTCCACACAAACGTAAACTTGCTTAGGTATAAGATTATTCATTGTGGCATTATCTGTAATAATAACTAACCAAAAACAACCCAAGTGTTTAGCAATGGGGGACTTATTAAACAGCCAACTCTGGTATATCTACCAATGGAATACTGTCAAAAAAATAGAGGAAGAGTTTTATGTGCTCTGGCAGGGAAGGATATCCAGAGTAAGTAGTTAAAATGTTAAGAGGAAGGAGGAGAATATGTATAATATGCTTTTTTGAGTAAGAAAGGAAAAAATAAAGGTACATTTGCATAAAGAAACATCAGAAGGATAAATACATCACTATTATTATTATTTTTTTTTGCGATACGCGGGCCTGTCACTGTTGTGGCCTCTCCCATTGCGGAGCACAGGCTCCTGACGCGCAGGCTCAGCGGCCATGGCTCACGGGCCCAGCCGCTCTGCGGCATGTGGGATCTTCCCGGACCGGGGCACGAACCCGTGTCCCCTGCATCGGCAGGCGTACTCTCAACCACTGCGCCACCAGGGGAGCCCCACTTCACTATTATAATAAAAATGGTTACTTTCAGGGGCAAAGTGAGAGAAAACAGAGAGTGGGAATGGAGTGAGAGTGACATTTCTCATGTACCTTTTGATGTAATTTTCATTTTTAACTATATAAATGTAATAGCTACTAAAAAGATTAGAAATTTTAAAAATCCATACATGATTTGTTAAAATCAAAGAGTACAGAGAGCAGATATTCAGTAAGTGAGAAATAAAGAACATGCATCAACAATATTTGGGTTTTATTTTTCTGAGCAAGCCCCTCCTCTGTTTCCATGCCCTTCTTTTTATTTAAAAAGAAAAAAAAAATCCAAACCTTGGAGATATTTCACGAAAATCCTGCCAAGGAAAATACCAACAGTTAAATGGGCACGGGAGCCCACAATGCAATAAAGAGAAAGCCATTAAATGTTCTGGATGGCTTGAGAAGCATATTACATTTATTATTTTGGGTTATAAAATGTGCATGAAATATCACATTCCTTATTTTTTTCTCAATTAAATAGAATCTGCTCTGTGTCCCAAACTGCCAGACTGGAAGGAAATTGAACCCTGGTCATTAGTGGGGTTCCCTCCTCCCTTCATGAGACTATAAACTCTCAGGGGTTTATGCAGTGCCAGAAAAGCTGAGAGCAAGACAGGTCCTTACTAACTAGTGGTAGCTGTCAGCTCAGGCTGCTGTAACAGAATACCACAGACTAGGTGGCTTCAACAACAAACATCTCTTTATCACAGTTCTGGAGGCTGGGAAGTCCAAGATCGGGTGCTGGTAGATTCAGTGTCTGGTAAGAGTTCTCTTCATGGTTTGCAGATGACCCCCTTCTCACTGTGTCCTCACAAGATGGTGGGTGGCGGCGGGGAGACACACCTCTGGTCTCTTCTTCTTCTTTTAAGGGCTCCACCCTCATGGCCTCATCTAAACTTAATTACCTCCCATCCATTACAATACCATTGCATTGGGGTTTCAGGTTTCAATATCTGACTTTGAGGGTGACGCAAACATTCAGTCCATAGCAGCAGCCATCGTTTCTGTTGCTGCCTCTGATTTCAGAGGCTGCTGTCAACCCTGGAGGCCTCTGGGTCAGGCCCAGCACTACCCCTTACAGATGTCCATATCACTGACTGCAGAGTCTCCCCTGGCCTATATGGCCCAGCCTAGGAGAAACCATGCCTATCCTCTCTGGGCATTTGCCAGCAGTTGTTCAGCCTGGGTGTGCTCTGGGCAAAAATTAGGGGCCTGGGTCTCTACTACTCACTGGGGGGAGGGCACCAAATTTCCAGATCTCAGAGATTCTCAGTCTCTGCTCAGCACATGCTCACAGCCCACTTCTGTCTCTCTTAGCCTAGGTGTTTGCACATAATCCAAATGCCAACACTCACCCACTCTCTCCATGCCCAAAACAGAAGCTCAGAATTGAGAACAAGAGCTTCATAACTTTCTCAGTGAGGGAAATATACATAGAGCAACAAAAACAGAACAAAAAAATAATTCCACAATAAATTATCTTGCCACAAGCCTGGCAGCTAAAAGAATTCTAATGGAATGAAGAGTTGTCAAATGCTATAGCCACATTGGCAAAGTGAGTTAAGGAGATGGATTCTTACAGAGCCAAGGACACAAAGGCTGTGGTCCAGGTAGAAATTCAGATGTTCCAGTTACCTATTGCTTCATAACTACTCCAAATCTAGTGGCTTAAAACAGCAATCATTGCCTCATATCTCATGATTTTATCCGTCATTTCAGCAGTTCTACTCCTATCAGTGTCTACTGGGGTCACACTCAGTTGGCAGAGGGGCTGGTCCAAAGTGTCCAAGACAGCTTTCCTCACATTTCTGTCTCCTTGGTGGGGATAACCAGGCTCTGCTTATGGTGACCACAGTGCTGGGCATGGCTGCTCCAGCATGCAGCCTCAAGGGAATTTAGACTTCCTGCATGGCGGCTCATGGCTCCCAGAGAGTGTTCCAAGAGACAGGAAGTGGAAGTTGCCTAGGTCTGGAAACTGGCTCAGCATCACCTCCACCAATTTTTGTTGATCAAAAAGCTACAGAACCCACCCAGATTCAAGGAGACCCCACTTCTCAGTGGGAGAAGTGACCAAAAGCGTTTGTGGCCATCTTTATTTAATCCCTAGCAGTGGATAGAATTAGTCCCCTTCCTCCAGGTGAGTCCAGGTGAGTTGAGACCTGCCGCAGCAATGGCACCAGTGAAACTGGGGGCTCTGGAGATGATACCAAGGAGACCTCAGGCTTGATCAGCAGTGTCTGCCAGGCTGATGCGAGCAGCCCACAGGTCTTGCTGCTGGCCTTACACGTGCTGGTGCTCACATACAAGAGTCCAGCTAGTATTTTATGAAGGAGGCAGCAAATTGGGGGCTCACAATAACACAAACCCCATCTAATCCCTTTTAGTTTTTGCAGGAGCTGGAAAATGCATGAGATAAATTTAGGATGCCATGAAACAGTTGATCAAAAAACAATATTGATTCACAGAAGATGTCAGGAATGAAAGAGCTGAAAGTCCTTCATGATTTAAGTTCTGCCCTGCCTCCCCTCCTCTTGATAAGACAAGAGCAAAGATCTTATGAAGAAGGCATGGAGCACCGTGGGCACTGAAATAATAGTAGACCATTCCCATCTCCTCACTCCATTCTGTAGTCTCATTTTTTGACCTTAAATCTCAAAAAATGTTTTACACAAATATAATATCCATAAAGGCACACACATCCCCATGAACTTTCACACAGAGCACATCTGTGCAAACAGCACCTAGATTAAGGAATAGAACATTCTCAGGATGCCAGGGGCCTCCCTCATGTCCCCTTTTAGTCGCTACCCTCCCCTAAGGAAAGCTCTGGAGTTGGGCTTTTTATAGATGTAATGGTGCCCTACGTGCCCTTGTGGGTCTGGCTTCTTCCACTCAACTTTCTGTCTGCAGCTTCACTGCATTGTCACACGGGGCTGTAGGATGATTTGTTTTCTTCACCGAGAAGTGTCCCACTGCATGAATCTGCTACAACTTTCCCTCCCGCTCTCCTGTGGAAGGGTATTGGGGTGGTTTCCAGTGTAGGCTGCAGCATGCTCCCTGGGGGACGTGGTGCATCTGTGTGGGGTGCAATCTAGACGCCCCCCATCTCCTGCCTCTGGCTGAGGCACAGGACTTCGCCGTGAGGTGACCAAGGCCCCGCCTTGCCGACAGCTCGTGCTGACATGGTGCTTCCTTCTCAGGGGCTACAGGCCCAAAGAAGCACGACAGAGGTCTCCCT
This sequence comes from Neophocaena asiaeorientalis asiaeorientalis, assembly GCF_003031525.2. Classification (NCBI taxonomy): domain Eukaryota; kingdom Metazoa; phylum Chordata; class Mammalia; order Artiodactyla; family Phocoenidae; genus Neophocaena; species Neophocaena asiaeorientalis. Next base: position 872,795 of record NW_020172595.1, read on the forward strand.
CTGACGCCACAAACCTTTCTGCCATTTCTGCCCCTTCCCCAGGGCTCAGCCCAAGGCCCAGGGCTCAGCCCAAGGACCCCCATCGTCTAGGACCCACAAATGTCCACAGCCTCAGTGAGTCGCCTCTGCCCTCCAGTCCAAGGGAATCCCTTCGCATCGGGTCAAGAAGGTGGCTCTTAGTGTCTAGGTGCCGGGCTTATGTCATGAATCCATTCATTTCCCTCAGGGGACTAGGGTTTGAAACTTAGGAGCCAGAGAGGACCAGCAGGCCCTACCTCTCATCCTCTCTCTCCACTTCGATCCCTCCTTTCTCCCATCTCTTACCTACAACGTGGGCAGCACTATGTTGAATATGGTTCTTTTTCTAGAAGGGCCTGGCGTTTTCTCAGCCTGCACCAGAGACCCTGAAATTCCTTCCAACTTACCTGATGGCCTCTAATGGCAACACCCTCCAGTGTTGTGACCCAGGCAGGGAACATGAGGTGCTCTACAGGGAGCTTTACGGTGGTGTTTGTGGCATTCAAGCTGGAAAGGCCCCCTTGGCCTCGCCTTTCCCCCTCAGCCTCTCTGCCTCACCCCGCTCCCCAGTCTCCCTCCTGTGCACCCGAAGCTTGGTGAGCACTGCCCTCCTCAGATGCAGCCACACTCTCTCCTCACCCGGCATGTCTTCCCTGAGCCTCCTTGAACCACTTGCAGCCCCACCTGCCATGTCCAGAGCACCCAAAGGGAACAGGAAGGATTTGCTGGCAGCCAGGCCTCTCCATCCTAGTGGAGGTACCTGCTGGAGGACGGTGCAGCCAATCTAGATGCCCCACACACAGACGCCACCTCTGTGCCCCTCTCCGCCCACTGCCTGGGCCTCTGAAGCTTCAGGACAATTTCAGGACCTTGGTTGCCAGGTGAGGTGGACAGAGTGGCATCTGGGGAGTGAAGACACACATTACCCCTCCCGTTTCTCCCCGACCCCACACTGTGATTGTGACTACAGTGTTACATAACTACATCTGAAGCGAGACAGAACCTGAACCGTGGCAGGAGATGAGGTTGACTACATAAATTGCGAAAATGGAGGCATGATTCAATCCATAAACTAAGTCGTGTGTGTAGACACCAACATTCTGGAGGCTGAACGCAGACCCAGACGCCCAAGATGTAGAGAGGGCTCCCCCTGGTGGCACTCCCAGAGGTTCCCCACGGAGCTGCAAGTCCCAGCTCAGGCCCAGAGCCCAAGCACAACCTGCTGTCTCAGGCTGGATTGGCAGACTTCAGTTGCTGCAGGGCCAAGTTAGGACTCCTGGCATTCTCTGTCCTGAGGTGACACCCCGTCCCAGGAAGAAAGGGTTTCTGGGGCAAACTTGCACGGGCACCTCAGGAGACGGTCTGGCCAAGCGGGGAGCCCAGTGTGTCTGATGCTAGGGAAGCCTGCCCGTGTCTGCTCCTCAGCCCCACTGGGCCTGATCACAGGCCGAGCCTTTGGAAAGGGAGCCAGGGCCTCTGGGTAGGGCAGAGGCTGCTTCTCCCTACCCCTGAATTCATAGCCAAGAGAGCACTCAAGCCGCAGATCTGGTTCTGTTTATATCGCAAAAGAGGCACCACTTTGTACGCAGCTCCGTGTTTAGATCACTGTGCCCATGGCACTGAGAAGTATTCTGGTGCAGCAGGAGAGGGGGCAGGAGCTGGGGCCACGTATTTGCCCTGCCTGCAGGCAGGGGTGCGTGTGGAATGTTGGACGAATTACTCTCAGGGTCCTAAGGACATGGTGCATATTTCCGCACATGCATCCTGGCACCATATACACCATTATGTTCTGCAGGGATCCTACCACAGCTGAAACTTCTGGTTGTCCATCTAGGGACCATGTCAAGCCACCAATGTTTGCTCTCATATACTCCCTGGTACTGGATCTACCCTGGCTTGAGACCCCTGATGACATGGTGGCATGGAGCTCTCAAAGAGAAACCTTCCTCCTGTCCCAGAGCAGCTACCCCAGGGCTTCTCTGATGCGTCTTCACATTGGTGGGGGACAGTAGCACTTCCTCCACTCTCATCTCTGGTAATGGCTGTAGAGCCTCCTACCTGCTCCAGCCTCAAGAAATCTAGCAGGACATGATTGGAGGAACTTGTGAGAGTGGCTTCCTAACTCATAGCAGAGAGCTACAATGAATGCTTGTACATAAAGACACAGGCACACGAGTGAAACAGAATACACAGCCCAAGGCTTCCCGTACAAAGCAGTGGTGGATAAACTATTAGAGAAAATACAAAATCCATATTCAACAAGTGGAGAATATCCCCATGGATATTCCCAGAAATTGAATATAAATGCAAAAGATGAACAGGGCTGATGCTGTGGCCTTTTGGAGTCTGGATACAGTCAAAGGCAGCTGCTAATTCAAGTCCTGTTGAATGATGAGAAAGAATTGAATTGCCCGCTTGAGGTGGGGGAACAGAGTCATCAATTCAGGTAAAAAATCCAGGAGCTGTGACTGACCTCTCTTCACCTTCTTCAAGAAAATAGATTGAAATAAGTTGCTGCTGACTTTGCCTGGGACTGTGGCCTATGGAGCAAATGGCGCAACACATGACCTTAACCCAGCCTCTTCTGTCATGGGGCTGGACCTGAGTCATCCTCAGGGCCAGGCCAGGGCAGGGACCCTGGCTGCCATATAAAACCTCACTCTGGACAGGGTTCCGAGGAGGGCAACTGCTCAGTCACTGGACAGGGAGGAGTGAGGAACCGGAGAAGAGAGATAGAAAACCTGGAAATGACCTGGAAACTAAAATTCCAAAATACACAAAAACTAACACTGAGGAAGGGAGTCAGCAACATCAACTCTCCAGAGACAGATTCATGCCAGGTGAAGTGAAAAGAATATGAAAACCAGAAAGAGACTTCAGCATTCTCAAAGAGATGATTGAACATATAATGTTCATTAAAAAAAACAAGCAATTAGGGCTTCCCTGGTGGCGCAGTGGTTGAGCGTCCGCCTGCCGATGCAGGGGACACGGGTTCGTGCCCCGGTCCGGGAAGATCCCACGTACCGCAGAGCGGCTGGGCCCGTGAGCCATAGGTGCTGAGCCTGAGCGTCCGGAGCCTGTGCTCCGCAACGGGAGAGGCCACAACAGTGAGAGGCCCACGTACCGCAAACAAAACAAAACAAAACAAAACAAAAAACCAAGCAATTAGGAAATAAAGACCAGTAGAAAGATACCATCACAAAACAATGGAACAAAAAATATAATTCAATAAATAGTTTGGGATAAATGATTGTTTGGAAAATACATACATATGTAAAACATATATTAAAACAATTTGTTTTTCTATTATCTGAAAAGGACAGGATGTTCTAGACTGGCTGAAAGAAAAAAAAAGTGCCGGGAATTCCCTGGCGATCCAGTGGTTAGGACTCTGAGCTTTCATTGCAAAGGGTACAGGTTCGATTCCTGGTCGGGGAATTCCACAAGCCATGTGGCATGGCCAAAAAAAGTGCCAACAAAAGAAAGGAGTAGACTGATAAATTTTTTTAGTTAATAGAAAAAACATCAAACAACTAGGTTAGGAAAATATTGGCCATTTTGTATTTAAGGGCACAGGCTCTGAATCCAGACTTCCTGGGTAGGACCTTGGATAAGTTCACTGACTTCTCCGTGTTTCTGTTTCCTCCATAAAATGAGACTAATCATTGCACCTGCCTCATGGTGGTGGGTCAGGATTAACCGAGTTACTACATGTAAAACTCTTAGAACACTAGCTGGCACATAGAAAGCACTCAATAGTTATTTCTATTTTTATATTGTACCACGTAAGAAATTCAGACAATTCACAGCAGAGAAACTATAACTAATTAACAATTATAGTGAAAAGTTCAACTTCACTAATAATGAAAGAAAATTAAAATAAATTAAAATTTTTACCTTTCTAGTTGGTAAAGACTGATAAAATGACTATACAGTATTCCTTCTCTAGCTATGGGGGGGTCATTTCCTAAAAATATTCATGAATGAAAATATTGTGATTAAGGAACTTAGGACTTTATGAAAAGTTAAGGGTTTGGGAGATCAAAATCATTAGCAAACCTGTGTTTTAGAAAGGTTTTCTGTCACCTCACCATTAGGATGGCTACTATCAGAACAGAAAATAAGTGTTGGTGAGGATATGAAGCAATTAGAGCGTTTGTGCACTGTTGGTGGGAATGTAAAGTAGTGGAGCAAAAGAGTGTGGTGGTTCCTTAACAAATTAAAAACAGAATTACCATATGATCCAGCAATTCCACTTTTGGGGATATACCCAAAATAACTGAAAGCAGAATTTCAAAGATATATTTATACACCCATGTTCATAGCAGCACAATTCACAATAGCTAAAAGGTGAAAGCAACCCAAGTGTCTATCAATGAACGAATGAGTAAACAAAACATGGTCTCTACATATACAATGAAATATTATTCAGCCTTAAAAGAAAAGAAAATTCTAATACATGCTACAACATGGATAAACCTTGAGGATATTATGTTCTGTGAAATAAGCTGCCACAAAGAGACAAATGCTGTTAAGATTCCACCTCTAAGAATTAGGCAAATTTGTAGAGACAGAAAGTGGGATGCTGACTGCCAGGGACTAGGGGTAGTGGGAATGGGGAGTTGTTTCATGGGTACAGAGCTTCAGTCATGCAAGATGAAAAGAGTTCTGGAGATGGATGGTGGTGATGGTCACACAGCAATGTGAACGGGCTTAACAGTACTGAACTGTACACTTAAGAATAGTAAAGATGGTAAATTTCATGTTACGTGTATTTTACCACAATTTTTTTTAATTTTAAGATTTTGTTTTTTAAAAATATTCTTGGGACTTCCCTGGTGGTGCAGTGGTTGGGAATCTGCCTACTAATGCAGGGAACACGGGTTCGAGCCCTGGTCCCGGAGGATCTCACATGCCGCGGAACATCTGAGCCCGTGCACCACAAGTGCTGAGCCTGAGCTCTGGAGCCCGCGAACTACAGCTACTGAAGCCCGTGCACCTACAGCCTGTGCTCTGCAACAAGAGAAAGCCCGTGCACAACAATGAAGACCCAACGCAGCCCAAAATAAATAAATTTATAAAAATATTCTTTATTTTTACTAAAATAAACTCATAAAGAGATGATCAATTTTACAAAACTTAGGTTGGTAACTGCTGACTGAACAATGATTGATTGTCCATTAACCCTTTTTTTACTGGAGAGCATCCTCCAAAGTCTTCCCTCTCCTGCAGTTGCAATGAGATGTTTACAAATTAGTTCTAGTTTATTACCACTAATGGGCCTATGAAGAAGGATTTTGTTTGCATATAGTTCTCTATCCAAGCACTCAGCACCTCTCCAATTATCGGTAGTAATACGTAATGTATTGCAATTATGTAATGCAGTTATGAATCAGAGAAAAAGTGTGGTCCAGGCAGAACGTGCTATCATGGTCACGGCAGGAAGAGAAACTTGTGCACTGCCCTGGAATAGCTCATGGTCCCAGCCCTGGGATTCTGATTCACTGGAGGGGGTGTGGCCTAGGCACAGGTGTGTGGAAAGGGCCTGGCTGGCTCTAATGTGCACCTGTGGAAGGGGTAGGATCAGGAAAGGGAGACTTGGCTTCTACTTGGGCTCCTCCCCCAACTTTCAGCTCAGCCATAGATGAGGGTTTCCGTTTCCTGGGTTTTTAAATAATTAATTAATTAATTCTTTTATTTTTGGCTGCGTTGGGTCTTCGCTGCTATGCGTGGGTTTTCTCTAGTTGCCGCGAGTGGGCTTCTCGTCGAGGTGGCTTCTCTTTGCTGTGGAGCGTGGGCTCTAGGCACTCGGGCTTCAGTAGTTGTGGCACGTGGGCTTAGTAGTTGTGGCTCATAGGCTCCAGAGCGCAGGCTCAGTAGTTGTGGCACACGGGCTTAGTTGCTCCGCGGCATGTGAGATCTTCCCAGACCAGGGATCGAACCCATGTCCCCTGCATTGGCAGGTGGATTCTTAACAACTGCGCCACCAGGGAAGTCCCCATTTCCTGGGTTTTAATGTCCTCCTTTTGTTATAAAGTGGAAGAGTTGGACTGAGGTGGGGTCCCCATTCCATGGGAAGGCAACATGGTATGTGAAGAAAGAACACAGGCCTTAGGTATTCTTTCCAGAGTCATATTCCACTCCTTCACCCTTACATCAGTCTTTCCTGCCTGGAAATCGGTCTCCTATCTGTCCCCACATGCCCTTGGCAGCTGTCTTCATTCAAACGTTCATCACCACTCACTGAGACAGTTTCAATAGCCTCCCAGCTATTTTTCCAGACACCAATCTTGTAATAGGAAAGAACCTTTGTATTCTCTTACAAGTTAATCACTAAAGGGATGTTGCCTATGAGCTTAAATTATACACAATGGCCCATCTCTGGGAACTCTGCCTCCCAGGTAAGCTAAAATACCTTTGTTTAGCTCATAGGAAACATCCTGATCTGATCCACCTGTGAATGGCTGCAGGAAGGAAGAAGTTAACACATCCCCTCCCTCCCCCCCCCCCACTCCACCCCCCAAGTCTGGCTGGAACCAGGACTTAACTCCCTCCCCTTTTAGTATAAAAGAAGCCTGAATTCTAATTCTGGTAAGGTGGTTCTTTGGGACACCAGTCCGCCATCTTCTCGGTCTGCTGGCTTTCTTTTTTTTTTTTGCGGTACGTGGGCCTCTCACTGTTGTGGCCTCTCCCTTTGCGGAGCACAGGCTCCGGATGTGTAGGCTCAGCAGCCATGGCTCACGGGCCCAGCCGCTCCGCGGCATGTGGGATCTTCCCGGACCGGGGCATGAACCCGTGTCCCCTATATCAGCAGGCGGACTCTCAACCACTGCGCCACCAGGGAAGCCCCTGGCTTTCTTTATAAAGTCGCTATTCCTTGCCCCAGCAACTCATCTCTCGATTTATTGGCCTGTTGTGCAGCAAGCAGTAGGAGCTTGGACTCAGTAACAGTCTTTTGTTGTTGTTGTTGTTGAAGTACAGTTGATTTACAATGTTGTGGCAGTCTCTGCTGTACAGTAAAGTGACTCAGTTATACACATAGAGACATTCTTTTTTTATTCTTTTCCATTATGGTTTATCACAGGATATTGAATATGGTTCCCTGTGTTATAAAGTAGGACCTTGTTGTTTATACACGGTAACAATCTTGATCCTCCCCAACCCACCCCGACCCTGCCTCTGGTAGCATCCTTCACTGTGGATGAAATTTCTGGCTTCATCACAAGGGTGTGTTTGCTCGGCCTTATACACCATTTTATCAGGTCATCAAGATCTTAGCAATCGCCAGGGAGCAGTTTACATTTTTGCAACATGGTTCCCATTATGCTGCTTTCTCCTCCTGTCTTCAGCAAACCCTCCGTGTTGTCCTCTGTATAAGAAATGAGCCAATGGGAGTTCTCTGGTGGTCTAGTGGTTAGGATTCAGTACTTTCACTGCTATGGCCCGGGTTCAATCCCTGGTCGGGGAACTGAGATCCCCAAGCAGTGTGGCGAGGCTAAAATAAAGAAGGAAATGAGCCAGGACGTTATGCTGCAGGTTTGCCATTTTGACTTATTCCTCACAATCAGCAGAGTTCTAAAGGAATTCTGCTTTTGCTGGGAGTTGTGTCTCCGTCCACACATCCGGGCATTGGGTGTTCCCTGGGGCCTCAGTCAAAGTGCCTCTCTTGGGATTTCCACCTTGCCCTTGTGGGGCTAAAAAACAAACTTAGAAAGCTCCTTGAAAGGGAATTCCCTGCGGTCTAGTGATTAGGACTCAGTGCTTTCACTGCTGGGGCCCAGGTTCGATCCCTGGTCGGGGAACTAAGATCCCAAATGCTGCACAGTGCGGCCAAATAAAACAAAATTAAAAACAGAAACAAACAAAAAAACTCCCTGAAGGCTGGAACTCTGTAGCATTTACTGTTTGTTCCCAACCCCTACGTAGTGCCATAGTGCCTGGGATACTTATCAAATGACTCCATCCATCTAAGATAAATGTTAGAAAAAGTCCTTTAAAATTCCCCAGGGTCAAAAGTGTACAGAAGCACAAAACAAGCACTGAACGTTCTTACTTTTCTCAGTTCCCTCTTCCCATAATCGCTCTCACGTCTCCTCCTCCCACCTCCTCAGCTTCAAAAACCTACAGCAGATTCTTGGGCACCCGTTACCTCGGACTCCATACCCCACAAGCGCTAGAGTATATACAGATGCAACTAAAGGGACAGCCTAATCATCAGGGATCAACTCTAGTTGTCATCAGACTCCCACAGGACAGATGCCCAGACCAGATTGAGGTTCCATTGCTGGGGGAGAGGGGGATAATGGAGTTTGAAGCGGCAATCAGCTCTGCCTCCCAGAGTATGTCAAGATCCACGGTCAAATGATGAGATGGAGGAGGCTGCTGAGAAAGGACGTTCCGAGTAGACTTAGACGAGGAGGAGGTATTTCTGAGTAATTCTCCGTTTGAACTTTGGGCTCCTGCATGACTTGTTCTGTTCCAGTGGGTCACATGAGGCTGACATGAGAGACTGGGCTGTTTCACTTGCCCTAGGCCACAAAGCAAGAACTCATGCCATTTCCTAAGTCCAAGCCTGGGTCCTTTCCACTACCTATACCTTTGCAAATCATGCTCAACAGATCCTTGGAGAATCACAGAGGCACCTGAGGGGCTCTTACGAGTATCTGGGTGGATGTACTGTGGGGAGGGCTCATCTCCTTCACCCTCTTCACCCAGAGAAGCTCCACCTTCACGTTTTTGTTATACAGCGAGCTTCTCTATGAGACTTAATTTGATATACAGGTTAACCTGTCACTTTTTAAAAACCAGTCTGCTCTATAACTATTCTGTACTTTCCTTATTTATTGAGCATTTTACGATCAGATTATTTCATACATTCACAGGTTCTCCAAGTTGGAAGTTGTGGCTAGTACACAGGGGCTCCAGAAACAGCTCATCCCAGTTTGGTGCTAGCATCAGAAGATGCCACTCTCTAAAATAGAACTAAGATGAGGGAGGCTGAGGTCAGACACCTGCAGAGGTGACTTGGAAATGAGTGTGAACTAGGCTGGGATATTCCTCACCACTCAATGGAGCACAGCATAGGCTGTACCGCATGTGAGCTCGGCTGGATCTCACTCACGGCAGCACACGGGGAGATGGTTTTTTAATAGAAGGTGTTGGTCTGAAGAGAAGAACAGAATGTGTCTGTCTTCAGATTACTTTCATTCAGTAGTCCGACATCGACTGGATGGAGAAAAGAAGGAAGCGGGGGACGGCAGTGGTCACAGATCTCTGGCTTTCAGAATAAGCAGGGGCGAAATCTACTGACCTCCATACAGGAGAGGGTGCTGGAGCCAGCCCACGGGGAGCCTTTGGGTGCATTTTAAAGACTCCTCCTCTGAGTGAATTGAATAGGAAAAGGCACGTCCTCTGGGCACAAGCAGATGATAAGCATACATGCTTGGCAACGAAGAGCACATTTTTCATAAACTAGAAAAAAAAGGCCCCTTCCTCTGGGCAAACAGCCTTTGCACTATGCCGTGGTGAGAGCCCAAGGGAGCTGGGCACAAACTGGAATTCAGCCCTCCTCATCACCTTAGTGAGCTCATAGGCAGGGCCCTAGGCGCCAACTCTCCCTGCTCCTCCAGTTACCTGTTGGGGTACATAAGCCTGCATTCTACACATGAAAGCATTTTCAGTTCCAGACACCAGCAGCCTTGGAAGGGAGGAGGAAGGGGTGTGGAGAGGCTGCCACCCTCTTCTTTTTTGTGATGTGTGGACACAGGTTCATGTACACACACAGGCACACGTGCGCACTTGTGTGCACATATGCAGTCAGGAACCTGTAGGGTAGAGCTTAAGCCACTGAATGTTTCAGTAAGAATAATGGTGCCTAAGAAATAGAATAGTTGACAGATTTGGGGGAGGCGGTTCTTACTACTCACAGTTCCTGGAATTATGTATAACTACGTCTTAGAAACCCAACAAATAATCAGTAAGTATAGAATTAAGGAATCACCGTGTGGTGAAGTTCAAGGAAGCTGATGTCACTCATAAGAGTAAATAAAGTAGAAAGTCCAGGGCCTAGGGTCACGGTCAAGAGCCCCGTGGATGATCTCTGGAGCTCCAGGCGTTCAGAGAGGGCAGCTTGCTGAGACCTGATATGCATTCTCCCATTCCTCCTTCTAACAGAACTCCAGTTTTATTTCGCTTATCCATATTCCTCTGCTTTAAACAATTTTTTTTTTCTCAATGTCCTGTCCAGGTAGGAGTGACGGCATGACACAGTTCTGGCCAAGGGGGTGTCAGCCTAAGTCACTAAATGGACTTGCAAAAGAGTTCTTTTCTGAAGCCAGCTCTCTGGTCTTGGGTCCCCTTTTCTCCTTCACTATCCCACTTCTTCCTGCCAGAAACATAAACGTGGTAGTCTGAGTTCTAGCAGTCACCCTGAGAGCATTGATTCATTTACTCAACAAATACATGCTATTTTCCATGCTGGGGTTTCAGGGTGAAGAAAACAGACAATGATCCCTATGCTCAAGGAGCTTACAGATCATAAACAAATAGATACGTAGTATGTCAGAATGTGGTAAGTGTCAAGGAGGAAAATAAATTAAGAAATGAGGTACTAGATGCAGGACAGAGTCAGCCCTATAGATGATGGCTCAGGAGGCTAGAGGGAGCCAGGTTCCCTTTAGGAGCCCTGTTCTCACCTTGAGAGTTATTTTAAATGCAGAAAAATTGAACCCTTAATTCGTTTATGTCACTGTTTTTCAGGTTTCTAATACGACCCTCTGAATGCCATCCCCCAGCCTATAACGACCCTAAAAGAAAGCTGTGTTTGGCCAGGCTCCGTGAGCTTCTCAGATTTCATCCATATGAATAGGTTGTTAGCTGATGACACAAACAGCAAGACAAGTGATAGATTCTTTTTTTTTTTTAATTGAAGTATACTTGATTTACAGTGTTGTGCCAGATAGATTCTTGATAAAGTAACTTCTCTCATCTTCTACGTACACACACGAGATACTATTGCAAAAATGCGATGACTTTCCACAGACCGTTTCTGAAGACTGAGGATTGGAGCAGTTTCAGTAGTGGTCCTGAAGTTATTTAACCTTACAGCAGTTCATTAAATACTAATCTTCATATGAACAAAAGGTGGGAGGAGGGAGAAAGAAGGGGTGAGAGGGAGAGAAAGCGGGAGGGAGACCTGAGCCTTTGTCTCTAGCAAAAGTTGTAAACTCAGCCCCCACAGGGTCGGAGCAGGAAATGTGAATGACGTCATAGCATGCTGGGGGCGAGAAAACCAAGGCTCTTGCTGTTTCTTTGTTTTCCAACTTTGGAGTAAACATGTGGGTAGGGACTCAAATTTTTCTACTAGAGGAAGAACAGCTGCTCAAGCTAAATAATAAATGCCAGTTGACATCCTCCCTCAGTGTTAGGGAAGCCAGGGGACACCGACCCAGTAGACTCTAGTGACCTGAGAGGGACAGCTACCATCCAGCTCCATTGTTACCAGCGGGCCCCTTGATACCAGACAGTCTGAATTTTGACAATCTAGAAATCTGGATTTTTATGTGCAGTCTCCCGTTTTAAAATGTTTGGAATGCATTCAACAGTTTTTATAAACGTTCTGTTAGCAAGTTACATGTTTCTGCAGATATCCAGGCAGCAGTCCATCAGCTTGCGCCCTCTTGTATGCTGAATGGTTGGGATACGAAGCTGTTGCCAAGAAAAGTAGGGGGAGAGCAAGGAGCTGTCTGAAAGTGGGTAAGGAAGCGGGGGAGGTGGAAAAGAAAAGACCAAAGATGGTGGAAACAAGAAACATGGATCATCAACAAAAACTGAGCTACCACGCGCTTCACACCCGCAAGCACCCCTCCGCCCACCCCCCACTCCATGAAGCCATTTTCTACCCCACCCCCAAGCAGAGGAGGCCCTCCTGGGTGTCTGCACAACCTGCTCCAGCTTGAATCACTCTCTGGACGGGTCTTTAGTCCACTCTTCCTGAAGCCCGAAAGCTCATATCTTCCTTGAATTGCTGGAAAAACACTGTGCAGAAATCACAGAGTCCAGGAAAGAAAAACAGACAGCAAAATGAAAACAAATGCAGGGAGTTGAACAGACGTTTATTTTGATCCATGTCCAGTTTTGGAAAACCTCGAAAAGAATAAAATGTCCAGGAAAAGACAAGCTGAAGGGAGGCTGGGGGAAGGAGCTAATAATATCAGATTTGAAACTCTATATGAACAAAAAAATTGTGTCCATTTATCATACAAAAGGATAAATTCCATATAGAATTTTTTTAAGTGAAACCATATAAGTACGGGGGGTGGGGCGGAATGAGTGAATCTCTCTATTACTTGGGAGTGGAGAATACTTTCATAACTATGACTAAAAGTCCAGCTGCCATTGAGGGAAAAGATTGATACATTTGACCACATAAAAATTTAAAAGCAAAAACTTTTACAAGAGAAAACATTATCATAAGCAAAGTAAAATGACAAACATATCACATACGAATGGCTAACATACTTAATGTATAAAGAGCTTCCAAAAGCAGAGGGAAAAGAACCAACAACTTGAAGGGGAGCAAAATAGGCCACCCCAAAATGTGCCACTTTGGCATATAGACCATTGAGCTGAAGGCAATCAGGATCCAGCAGGCTTGGGAACAGCTTTTTACCTCTCCCTTAACTGCCTAAATAATTTAGGTAGGGGCTTCCCTGGTGGCGCAGTGGTTGAGAGTCCGCCTGCCGATGCAGGGGACACGGGTTCGTGCCCCGGTCCGGGAAGATCCCACAAGCCGCGGAGCGGCTGGGCCCGTGAGCCGTGGCCACTGAGCCTGCGCGTCTGGAGCCTGTGCTCCGCAGCGGGAGAGGCCACAACAGTGAGAGGCCCGCGTACTGCAAAAAAAAAAAAAAAAAAAAGCAAGATAAAACAAAAGAATCTATCTGCACAGTGATTCAGTGGTATAATCACACAGAGAGAACTATTTCAAACAACTTTAAACCACAGTAATTTGACTGTATATCCATAGTGAGATATACGTAATCAATTAATGGTGACAGTACTGAGAGATAAAGCAAATGTTGGTGTGTTTGGGGACTGAGATATTTGGTTGGGAGAAAGAACAGATGTAAGATATATGAAGTTACATAAAACACTGAGAGTCTCTATTTGGAGTTGAAAGTATTAGTATAAACAAAGGATGATATCTTTAAATATATGTGTATATATTCCTTTCCATTAGAAGGCTGTAGAAACAAGGACCAACCCAGTAGCAATGAACATCTCTAGCACCCTGACTATAGTCTCTAATTGGCATTCCGATCAATAGAAACCTTGAAGAAATGTTTGGTTCTCAGCCTGGAAAAGGAAATGTACAAGGTGTGCTTGGATATCTTGTCATATCAGAAATTCAAAGACTATCAAAATCTCTTAAGACTACATCAAAAGGAGGTAATGTTGCCAAAGATGGGACAATTTAAGCATTCATAAGAATAATAACTACAACGGACTACAGTGAACTAAAGTACATCAAATATGTTTAAACCCGTGACTTTATAATGATTTTTTTAATTGGTCACTTTTGGAGTGTTCTAGGTAGCAAACTCAATAATTTGAAGACTGCTAATAAAGAGAAATCAACATTTATCCTGCCTTTCCTGTAGGAACCATACCTGACCATGTGGTTGATGAGGGAATTTCTCTTACAGAAGTAATCCAGTAGTAAATGAGCAGAATGATAGAATTTCAATATCACCATTTTGCAACCCCTAATGAAATCATGGATTAGTCAATAATGATTAAGGACTGATAACATCACCAAAAGAGAGACAAGCAGACATTATGCACATTCTGTTGGAAGTTCACAGCACTCTCTGAGAAGGAGTCCTGCAAATATAAACACTGAACCAGGAAATTACCAATGAAATTACCAATTTACAGGGAATTCATTGGACAGAGGAGCGTGTTACATAGTACCTCAAGCATATAATCAACCAAAACCAGACTGTGGGAAACTCTACAGGAAACCACGCCCTACACACATGCGCACACACAGTTTCCTCAACAAATACATTTCAAGGGGGAAAAAAAAGTGGAATTGGAAAGAGAACCTACATGTTAAAAGAAACATAAGAAAAAATATCGACCAATATAATGTATGGACTTTATTTTAATCCTGATTCAGAAAAAGTAAACTCATAAAAAGGATATGAGACATTTGAGGGAATCTGAAAAAAAAAATCTGAGGCTCCTAGATTCCAGGCTATTTTCCCACTGGCATGAGCCTGGGCATTGCTGCTATTATAAGTAAAAACCACTTCAGAGCCCAGAACCACGGGGTTGGGACAACTCCTCCAATTGGCTCTTTATGTGTCAGAAGAAGAGTCTAGCAAACAAGGCCACCTCTCCCATTCTCTCCCAGCCCCGAAGACTCCCCTGCTCCCAGGCCAACCCACCGCAGAGGGTAGAACATTCAACTACTCAGAATGAGGCTCCAGGCAGGCGATTTTCTTGAGGTGCTTCTCATTCAGGCTCTTGCCCATCTGGAGCACAGCTTTTGGCATCATTCAGGATGTGCCAAATGAACGAGTTCTGCTTGTGTGCAGTGAGTTGATGTCCCTGATCCCGACTGGGCCTGCGATTTGGAAAGGGAGGTGGTTGTGATGCTCCATCAAATTCCACCACCAGCGACACCACGGACGGGAGTAACTGGAAACTATGCAGTACGGGATTCCATTTCGAAAAAGGTAAACCCTGTCCCCAGGGCCTGAATGTTCTTAAGTCAAAAGACCTGGAAATTAGCCATTATCCCTATCTATTACTACACCTACACTTGAGGTCCTTCAGCTCCGAGCTCTTTAACCCTAGATGTGATGTGGAGAGGACACTCATTATTTCAGGGGAGAGAAGAACTTTTAAGATAAACAAAAGGACCCCAAGAAGGGCAAGAAATGAACAAGTCAGGAAGTGTTGCTGACACATGAAGCCAACAGTGCTATAACTGCTAAGTAGATAATAAGAATTTAATATTTATTGAGTTCTTAATACCTGCCATGTGCTGGGCTAGGTCCTTTTCTCTTTTTTAAAAAATTTTATTGAACTATAGTTGATTTATAATCTTGTGTTAATTTCTTCTGTACAGCAATGTGATTCAGTGATTATATATACAACTGAATATATATATATATATATTCTTTTTCATATTCTTTTCCATTCTGGTTTATCACAGGATATTGAATATAGTTCCTTGTGCTACACAGTAGGACCTTGTTGTTTATCCATCCTATATATAATAGTTTGCTTCTGCTAATCCCAAACTCCCAATCCTTCCCTCTCCCTCCCCCCAACCCCTGGCAACCACAAGTCTGTTCTCTATATCTGTGAGTCTGTTTCTGTCTCGTAGATAGTCATTTGTGTCATATTTTAGATTCCAAATATAAGTGATATCATATGGTTTTTGTCTTTCTCTCTCTGACTCACTTTGCTTAGTATGATAATCTCTAGGTTCATCCATGTTACTGCAAATGACATTATTTCATTCTTTCTTACGGCTGAGTAATATTCCATTGTGTACATATACCACATCGTCTTTATCCATTCCTCTGTTGATGGACATTTAGGTTGTTTCCATGTCTTGGTTATTGTAAATAGTGCCACTATGAACACTAGGGTGCATGTATCTTTGCAAATTATAGTTTTGTCTGGATATATGGCCAGCAGTGGGATTGCTGGATCGTATGGCAACTCTGGGCTAGGTCCTTTTCATACATCATCCCTTTTCATATGCTCAAAAACCTAATAGGTAATGCTCTCAACCTCCTGCTCTCAAGGGCAACCTCACTCCCTCTTCTCAGGAACATACATCTCTTGCCTATTTCCTATTTCCACAATGGCATTTATATGGAATAGCTGCAGTTTCATACGTGTAGCAAAGATGCTGAAGGGGCAGTCTCAGTTCAACTTGGGGGGTCTGAGGTCACTGGAGGGCGAAAGACCTCCATGACACAATCAACAAAGCTTCTTCCATGCAATGTTTAAACAGAGGCCAATCTAAAGAAATTTGTCATCTTTGCAAAAAATGTCGAAAAAATGCCAAGCTCTTCCAGTCAGGGCTTTGTCTTTGACGTGAGCAATGGAAAGCCATTGCTCCCTTCACAGCGAGTCATCTGGCCATCCACTATTTTGGATCCTTTTCCAGGAAATTCAGCTGAACAAAGGCTGTTGGACCTCTTACAGTTTTATCATAAGTAAATGAGACTGAAAGTTGGGTGCATTTACATGCAAGAAGTCACAATGTAATCGGTGATTATAGAGCCATTGCATTTTTTTCCATCATTTCCTAACAAGGGTCATGCCCTGAAGATTCAATAATGACATAATGATAATGACAGAAAAGGGAGAGGAATTTACACAAGAGGCAAAAAAGCCCACTATGTTGCATGGGTTCTGTCTGTCCTCAGTGAAGGAGCAACATTTGAATTGTGTCCCTATTAAGTTGTCCCCCCAAAACCACCAAAACATAATTAACAATAGGGCTTAACTCTGTAGCTATAATACAACTAATCATATCTAGAATTATTTCAGTGAATCAATGAAGCAATAATGCAGCACTTAGCTTTATTACTTGTTTGTGTTTCCTCGATATGGATATTCGGCACAGTAAACATGTGGCATCTGCAAATCTGACATTCCAGCTGCTTCAGTTGTCGGTGAAGACCCCTGATGTGTGGGAACACACAGTTTTGCTGAGGCACGGGCAAGAATGGTGCTGCCCAGCTGGGGGTGGGAGATGAGAGCTGACCACCCAGCCAAAGCAGCTTTGTGTTTCTCAGCAAGCAGTCGAGTAGGCAGAAACCTACCAGAAAAAAAACTGTTCTAAAAACTCGGTTTCTGGGAATTCCCTGGCAGCCCAGTGGTTAGGACTTGGCGCTCTCACTGCCAGGGACCCGGGTTCAATCCCTGGTTGGGGAACTAAGATCCCACATGCTGCGAGGTGCGGCCAAAAACCAAACAAACAAAATAGAAAAACAAAAACAAAACAAAAAACTTTGTTTCTTTGCATAAATTGCCTCCCCGTCACCCCGCAAGAAAAATCCAGTCATTAACACTGGTGATGGACGTAATGAAAATATGAAGAGTTGTGGAAAAGTAATGATTTTTAGGAATTGTAATTTGTGGTAAATTAAAGGTGGGTGTTTTGATCTTGATGGCAGTTCAGCTTTCTTAATCCACAATAAATGCAGCTTTTTGAAAAGAGACTTGAGAAACCATTTCAGGAAACGTTTTCAGGCAGCTCAAAAATTTCTCACAGAGTAAGATACAAAGTGAAAGTAAGAACAGTGGTTAACTTGTGGTAAGAGAATATAGCAGGAAGCAGCAGCCTCTCCACGTAAATATGATTAAGAAAGTCCCAGAAAATCTGGATAAAGTACTTATGTATCATCTAATTTGGAGATACACAAAGATCTCTGTAAAGGACAAAAGGGTCTGCTCTCCTTTCTGGAAGCATGGCCAATGGCTGAATACACATCAATCTCCCTTTCATTTCAGTATCCCTCACCCAAAACTTGCTACAAATGTGCCTTGGAGGTTGAAAAATTCTGAACTCCCTGAAACAAGATTGTCTTGTGGGGAGGGAGGTTGGTGAAGCAGCCAGCATGCCTAGTGTAGCAGCCCCTCCCCAGTAGGAAAGGCTTCTGATTTATCTTCCAAGGGCTCATCCTCTTTCTACACAGATATTATCTAGCACTGCATACCCATCCTCCCTTCCCTTCCTACTTAATTTATTATTTTACTCTTGTTTAACGATATCCAGATTTATCATGTTTATGTCTCATAACTATCAAAGTCCCTTTGGATATGAGCTTGGTATATATAAATAATAACAGTGACTACCAAGTATTATAGTTATTAATTATGTTAATAGTTGTCATTATACCATACTATATATAAAATATATACTATAAAATATATAATATATGACCTATAGTATAATATCTATAATAGTTATACTATAGTAACAGTTATATAGTATTAATGTTATAATATAGTATAACATTCCAATTCATATACATTGTCTTTTATCCTCACAATGCTGGAAGATAGAACTTACATAAAACAAGGCACCAGAGTGGCGGGCAACTAGCTCATGTTGTCATAGCTAGTAAGTGGTAGATTCAGGGTTCAAACTCAAGTGGGAAGGCATCTATGTCAGGGCTTGTTCTATTACTAAGTTGCCTCTAATGGTGCACATCTCATTAGCATCCCTCTCTGACCTATCATTAATCAGACAGAGCGTCAGCAGTTTTATAAAAGCTGTTTACTAAGCTAAGCTAAAGCAGGGTTAACTACACATAGACACACACACACACACGCACACACACACACACACACTCCCTTTATTCAGTTAGATTCCTTCATCCTCTCAACCAAAGCTATCCATGCCTATTCCATGCCAGACACGGGCACTAGTACACAAGCCAGGCATGGTCCCTGCCCTCATGGAGCTTCCATTTTCAGTCCTACTAATTCCTCAGGTATATCTTAAATGATATCCTCTTCAGTAGGCATCCCTTGTCGCCCCAGACTTAATTAGGTACCTCATTATACTTTTCCTGGACTTTTCCTTCATAACACCTGTCTCCCTTTAATTACTTGTTCACTGTCTTTCATCCCTCTGTCCTGTGACCTCCATGGGGGCGAGATGGCTGTCCTCTTCCTGTTCTATCCAGTAGCACCGGGCACCTAAGAGAAACTCAGTAAATATTTGTTGAATGAACGGATGTGAACAAGCAGTGGGAGCAGCCTCTCTCAGAGGTTAGGGAAGGTGGTGCACCAGCCAATAGTTAGCTGACTGTCTGTTTCCATGGGTGCCAACCTCTCCTTAACAGAAACTAGTAGTCTCCCTCCCAATGCACACCCTTTCTGGTGTCCACCTTGCCAGTGAGGTCTGCCCAGGCCCGCCTTGCCTGGGAGCTGTACCAGCAGGTGGAAGTCTGTCCTGCAGAAAGGACTAATTAATCCTCACTGTCACATCAGTCTCACAGCTCTTGCCCTGTGCACACCCATCCAATCTGGGTGTCCCTTTGCCCACAATCTCTAGTCTTGGGTTGAACCTCAAGAGAGTCAACAACACCTGGAAGGAATGACTGCACCCTCACTCCACCCCGGCCCCGGCTGTGTGGGGATTACCTGGAGACCGTGCTTTCTGTGCCCTGTAGGATCAGGTCACACACCTGGCAGTAACGTGGTCTCTAAAAGAGATAGACATTCTGGCATCAGGCAGGCATAGGTGAGGGGGGCCTCAGGGTGGGACGTGGAACGCAGAAAGAGAGACTTGAACAGGCAGGGGTGGGAACTTCCATGTCTCTCTCAAGACTCGGGGAATGTCTTTGAGAGGGAGGCAGCAAGTCAGGAGCCAGGAAGGAGCAATCCCTGCCATCGGCTGTGGGCTGAAGATAAATCAGCTGCATCTGTCTTGTCAACCAGATTATGGGGTTACCTTCTGCTCAGTTCTTTGCTTTCCCTTCTCTTACTTAACTCTAAGCCTTTAGGGGAGTCCTATTTAATTGTTTCAGGTCTCTGCAGTGCTGATGACTTCAGCTGTGGTTGTTCATAAGCATATAAAGGGACAGGGACAAGGGGACCTCTGGGATGTGGCAGGGCTGGGAAGTCCCTTCCTCTCCCCATGGAGATGCTCCCTTCCACTGCCTCCCCTCAGAGGATGTACCTCATCTTATTATAGGAGGTGGCTGTTTCTTTGCAGCATCTGAACCAGCTGAGGAAGTCTCCTGACTCCAGCCCTCACAAAGAGAGAGTCCTCAAATAGAAGCGCAAAGCACCCAGAGGGGGCGCTGGAGATACAGTTCACTGGTGCTTAGTGATATTCTGCTCATCACAGATCTCTGTAACCCTGGTAATCTGGGGGGCCTGCCAGAGGAAGGTCACTGCTGGGCAGGCAAAATGATCCCACTGTAGTCTCATGGTCAGGATTATAGTCCATCAATTGCATCCTACCCAAGGCCTCATCTCAAGGCTCAAAGTCATCTTTCCTTCCACAGACGAGATCTCCCCTCCTCTGTGTTGTGTAGAGCCCCCCACTCTCAATCCAGGGCACTTTTCTAGTTTCTGGATGAAATAGATCTCCTCTTCCACTGCTCTGAAAGAAAACAGCTCTTAATGACAAGCTACAACCCTTCCCCCCAAATCCATGTGACTATAAACAGTGGTACTTTGTGGTGATTATTTTGTAATATATAAAAATATTGAATCCCTATGTTGGTTCACCTGAAATTAATTTAATGTTGTAAGTCAATTATACTTCATTTTTTAAAAGTATAATGAATAAAAAATAAATAAATAAAAGTAAAGTTACAGCTTCAGTTAAAAAAAAAGTGGTACTTTGCCCACATGTGAATAACCAATATTCTACAGCCTCATTTCTCTCTCCCATGTGCCCACACTTCCTCATTTTCCAACCCATCCTCAATCCTTCCTCAGTCTGCCACTGGAATTTATGACCACTGAGGGTAGACCCTGTTGTCCTCAGCCCTCAGTCTAGGCCTCAAAGTTAATGCTCTGTTAGGGAGAGGAGAGTTCGGTTACAGCGGTGTGCTGGTAAATCCGTATGGCGGGCTTGGGGTAGGAAGGAAATCCCTGATTTGTAGGGGTTACCAGTTTCCACAGTGTAAACGCTCCCTCCTACCATGACTGATTTCCAACTACCCACAGTTTCACAACCAGCTTGGAGAATTCCTAAATATTTAACAATTCCTCTCACTAGCCAGTCTGAGCTGGCTGCAGCATACCACCAATTCAGGAGGATTCTCAGAGCATCTCTGGGCCCCTAAGATGTCTTGACAAAGTGAAGTGAAGGGAGAGAGGGGTCCTCACGTGCCATTTCTACCCACTGGCTTCCTTGGCTCAGAGCCCTGGAAAGAGTATGACTTTAGGGAGTCAGGAGACCTCTGGGTTCGAATCCTTGTGTGACTTTGGGCAAGTTTCAGCTTCCAACTCCGCAAATTAGGATTGATAAAACCTACCTGTAGGATTGCTTTGAGGGTGAAATGAAATGCCTAAGTAAAATGCTTAATATATAGCAAGTCTCGATAAATGTTCTTTCTTTTGCCTCCCCATCTTTGTCTTAATTTTTCCTGTACGAGTTCAAATAATTATTTTTCGAAGGGTCCAACAGGGGGAGCTCAAACTCAACACTGTCAGGGTGGGGGCTGGTAATTCAACCCAACTCTCATCTAAGTTTAGAGCTAAACTTCGGAAACTTTGAAGGGCACAGCTCTTTCTCTCTCTTTAGGGCTCTCCCTTGTCCCCATCCCAAAAGATGTGAGTCCATCTAAATGTTCCGTAACTGGTGCTTATGCCGCCTGGCTTCATTCTCCTCTAAGACGGCAAGCTACACCCAGAATCAGAAACCACATTCCACAAAGGGGGCGCCATGTCAGGACCAGAGCAAGGACACTGGGCTTCCCTAAGGCTGTGCTTCACACAGTCCAGAGCACTCAAAGCTTCCCGCGCACCCAACATGCCTCCCACATCAAAGCAGGTCCCATAATATACAGTTAACCAATCACTCATGAGGATTTACGTTAACATTGCGCAGCAGGAGGCTGTAGTTAGATATCTAGAAAAACGCCTGTAGAAGGAAGTGGAGTCTTTGGTTCTGTGGCTGGGGGAAGGGAGGCAGAGGCAGAAGGGACATGAGGCTTGCTAGATTTGCGAAGTTTGGCTGCTCACAAACAGTGGAATTATTGGAATGCTACAGGGAGAGGCGGCAAAGGAAACTGAGAAAATCTGGTTTCTTGTGATAAAGAGCTTTCGGTAACCTGAGAAAGTTTCAGAAATTTAGACACACGAAATCGCTTCATTTGAAATGAATGAAAAGCCTTGGGTTTGAACAATGTGTGGCCACTCTCCAGCTGACTGATCCATACAAGTTATTTAACCTCTCTGAGATTCAATCACTCATATATTTATTCACTCAGCCTATTATTTATTGAGCATCTTGTATGTATCAGGTATGGGGTTAAGTGAATCCTGAGGAGACAATGGTGGCCAAAACCAGGCACTGTCCTTTTTCTCACGGAACTTGCAATTTATTCAACTGTAAAAAGGCATAGTGGGAATTCCCTGGCCGTCCAGTGGTTAGGACTCTGGGCTCTCACTGCCGAGGGCCCAGATTCAATCCCTGGTCAGGGAATTAAGATCCCACAAGCCATGCAGCTCGGCCAAACAAAACAAAACAAAACACAAAAGGCATACTAACGCTGGGACAACTGGATATCCACATGCAAAAGAATGAATTTGGATCCCTATCTCACACCATATAAGAAAATTAACTCAGAATGGATGAAAGACCTACATGTGAAACCAAATCTATTAAGTTCCTGGAAGAAAACAGGCTCAGATCTTTGTGACTGTGGATTAGGTAATGGTTTCTTGGCTATGAAACCAAATGCACAAGTAACGAAAGAAAAAATAGATAAATTGGACTTCATCAAAATTTAAAACTTTTGTGCTTCGAAGGACACCATCAAGAAAGTGAAAAGAGGGACTTCCCTGGTGGTCCAGTAGTTGAGACTCCATGGTCCCATTGCAGGGGGCCCAAGTTCAATCCCTGGTCAGGGACCTGGATCCTGCATGCCGCAACTAAAGATCCCACATGCCACAACTAAAGATCCCGCATGCGGCAATGAAGATCCCACACATGGCAGCAAAGATCCCGCGTGCTGCAACATAGCCAAATAAATAAATAAACAAGTAAATATTTAAAAAAAGAAAGAAAGAAAGTGAAAAGATGCCAAGATATGGAAGCAACCTAAGTGTCCATCAACAGATGAATGGATAAAGAAGATATGGTATATATATATGCAATGGAATATTACTCAGGCATAAAAAGAGTGAAATTTTGCCATTTACAGCAACATGGATGGACTTGGAGGGCATTATGCTAAGCGAAATAAGTCAGACAGAGAAAGACAAATACTGTACGATATCACATGTGAAATCTAAAAACTACAACAAACTAGTGACTATAACAAAAAAAGAAGCAAAAAAAATCTCCCAGTCGTAGCCCTGGATCCTCCCCATCTTGCTCCAAGAAAGACCCCAGACCCCACACAGAGGGGCTCCTGCTCATTCCTAGCCAGTGTCCTCTGAACTCCTCTTCCCCATTTTTACCTCCTTCCCTATAGCAAAACCCTCCCTGAGATCTAATTTAAAGTCTCTCACCTTGCAAACTGAAAGGTCTGCCTTTCAAGGAGGCCAGAGACGGCTGGGAGCCTGGCCGGAAGTCAGTTTCCTGGGTGGGAGAACACTGGCGGAAATCCAGACGGCTGACGTCACCTGGTCCAGATGGCGGAAGCCATTGCCCAATCAGAGGGAATTGATGCCAGCAACACACTTCTCTATGACTCTCTTACCCAGTTCAGAAAAACATTTTCCTCGACAGGAGGCAGTTCGGTAAGAGTGGAAAATGCCCTGGCCTTTGAACCACATGGCATGTTGACCGGGAGGCTGACCGTGGCATCAACTGACAATGAACGTGAGACCCGACACTAGACTCGGGGTCAGAAGACACAAGTCTGGGTCTCTGCCACCTAAATCCTAACCTTTAACAAATCACTTTGGTTGGTTTTCTTAGCTATGAGTAATAATACCTACTCACAGAAGCTACTGTTGCATGGTGGAATGAGGTCATTCATGTGAAAGATTTCATAACCTTGAAGCAGGATGCCATTACAATATTCTGCGTCTGTGAGAACCTTCCAGAGGACAGTGGACCCGGAGGAGGCAAGATGGAGAGTGATTACAGGCTGATCCTGGAGCCAGGCAGCCTGTACTGGAATGTGCAGCTGGGACACATAAGTTAACCTCTCCGTGCCCAGTCACCTCGTGGTCATAGCGGGGGGTGATAAGAATACCATCCTCATCACAGGGTTCTCCGGAGCGTGAAGTAGTTACTCTACTTGGAGCACACAGAACACTGCCCGGCTTGTGGCAGCACTCACTAAGACTTGGCTGGGATGATTATTCCCAAGGCCATC
The DNA here is from genome assembly GCF_003031525.2 of Neophocaena asiaeorientalis asiaeorientalis. NCBI lineage: Eukaryota > Metazoa > Chordata > Mammalia > Artiodactyla > Phocoenidae > Neophocaena > Neophocaena asiaeorientalis. The sequence continues at coordinate 896,866 of NW_020172595.1, forward strand.
TTGTACACCTGCAGGCCCTGGGCTGAATCCCAAGAGATCCCGTGAAAAGAGATTCTGGGAATTCCCTGGCGGTCCAGTGGTTAGGACTCCAAGTTTTTACTGCCAAGGGCCCAGTTCAGGGAACTAAGATCCTGCAAGCCACGCAGCACAACACCCCCAAACAAAAAAAAAAAAAAAAAAAAAAAAAAAGACAGATTCTGCCCCCACCCACAGTCCACACAGCAGGCAGAGCTATTTAGCTAAAATCTGACCATGTCAATTCTCTGCTTAACCACCCAAATCTGCCCCAGTCCCACTCCCACCCCCAGGTAAAGATATCAAATCCCTGTCATAGGCCTTTGAGTCCCTCTCCAGCCTCTCCTGATGCCCACTGCCTCTCATCAAGGCTCCAGCAACACCAAACTGCCTGTCGCTTCTCACCTCCACCAGCTGGCTCCTGCTGCCCCTCTGCCCAGCATGCCCTCACCAACCCTGCCTTTGCTAACTCCTAGTTACCCTTCAGGACCCTTAGACTCATGTCTCCCAGAAAGCGCTTTCTGACTCCGCCTGGGCAGACCCTGGTTCCCCCTTTCCTATATCCCTTGTGGGCACCTCCATCAGGCCAAATTGTATCCTAACTGTTCAGGTGACTGCTTCACACCAGACTGGGGGATCCTTGAAGGGAAAGGCCAGCACTGGGTCTTGCACATCTCGGTAAACTCGGCACGAGCACAGTGCCAGGCACACAGTAGGTGATCAGTAATGGTTGAGTGGAAAAACTGATGAGTGGATGACCAGGAACTAATAGAGCCCTAGCTTGTTTTGGCCACGCCGCGCGGCTTGTGGGATCTTAGTTCCCTGACGAGGGATTAAACCCGGGCCCTTGGCAGTGACAGCGTGGAGTCCTAACCACTGGACCTCCAGGGAATTCCCTGTTCAGCTACTTTTTTTTTTTTTTTTTTGTGGTATGCGGGCCTCTCACTGTTGTGGCCTCTCCCGTTGCGGAGCACAGGCTCCGGACGTGCAGGCTCAGCGGCCATGGCTCACGGGCCCAGCCACTCCGCGGCATGTGGGATCCTCCCGGACCGGGGCACGAACCCGCGTCCCCTGCATCTGCAGGCAGACTCTCAACTACTGTGCCACCAGGGAAGCCCTGTTCAGCTACTTTAACAGATGATGTTGTTTGCCTGGGATTGGGATGAGCATCTCAAAACAGATAGAGTTTCCATTTGCCTCAGCCATTGTTTTCCTCAGAATCACCTCTGTCTGTGTCTCAGGCATCCTCTGTACCTCTCTCTTTTCCCTGCTCTTATGCTTTTTTCTCTCCTTCCTTAACACTTCGTTTCTCTTCCTTGCTCTGTGTCATATTTCTATACCCTTTGTTGCTTTGTATCCTTTTCCTCTCATCCTTCTTTTGTTCTTGAGTGGTGGTGGTCTGTTCTCTTGCCTCTTATCAAGGGTTTTAGGTGGTTAGAGTACCCCTGGGTTCAGAATAAAAAGGAGATTTTGAAAGGCAGGAAATCAATCCTTATTGTGTGTCCAGAAGTTCCATACATTTTATTTCATATAATCTTAGTAATAAACTTATAGTACAGTATATCATCCAAGCAAGCTAGGTTATGCTTCTGTAACAAACAGCCTCAAAAGCTCAGGGGCTTTATGCAGCCAAGATTTATTTATTACTCCTGCCACTTATCAATGGTGGGTTGACTGAGGCTCTGCTCTGAGCCATCATTGTCCTAACCTCAGGACCTAGGTTGACTGAGCAGTCACTACCTAGAACGTCACCATTTGCCATAGTAGAAGAAAGAGAGAATGTGAAAAAGCACAGCACACACTGGCTTTTAACACTTCCATGTAGAAGAGACACGTTTTAATTGGTCAAAATAAGTCACATAGCCATTCCTGGGTTAATTGGTAGGAGTTAAACGAGGTGGCAAAGTACAATCTTCCTAGGTATCTGGAAGGAAAGAGAGACTCAAATATTGGTGAACAGGCCTGATAACCATGGTAGATATTACTGTTCCCATTTTACAGATGAGGTGGCTGAAGCAGAGGAAGCTTATGTAGTTTGTTCAAGGACATGCAGTAAATGTCAGGGGTAGGGGGAGCTGAACCCATGCCTTTTGATTCCTGGGACAGTACCCTTGCCACTTCACTGGAGTTTTAGGATGCCTAAGCCTTGTCTACCCTTTTCTACCAGGTTTTTGGACTCTGCTGTGAAGACTGGTTTGCTGGTATGCCAGAGGCAAGATGCTAAGAAGCCCAGCTTTGCTCACCAACTTCTGCATCACATCTGGTGAGGGGCGTTGGAGTCTCTCCCCAAGGTGGGGTTTGGGAGGCTTCTAATTTCCAAGACAAAACCAGGTAGGTCACAAAACTTGGAGCACAGTCATTAGAAACCTTCTAGACAAAATTATCTGTGGTGATAGAAGTCAGAATAGCAGTTATTTCAGAGGTGGGCAAGAAAGGGGTTTTGCATATTGACTAGATAGATGTTTAAAGGAACCTTCTGGGGTGATACTATCTCGATCTGGATGGTGGTTAAATGGGTGAATACAAATGCAAAAATTTATCAAGCTGTACACTTAAGATTTGTACACTTTGCTATATGTCATTTATATCTCAATAAAAATGAGTAATAAAAAGAAATATTCTTCATCAAAATTAAAATATTTACTGTGCCAAAGATCCTATTAAGAGAATGAAAAGACAAGGTACCGAGTGGGAGAAAATATTTGCAAGTTATGTATTCAACAATGGATATGTATCCAGAATATATAAAGAACTCTCAAAACTCAACAGCAAGTAAACAGGCAACCCAATTTAAAAAGTAGGCAAAAGACTTGAAGGGACACTTCACCAAAGAGGATAAAAGGAAAGCAAATAAGCATATAAAAAGTTGTTCAACGTTATTGGCCATTAAGGAAATGCAAATTAAAACCAGGATAAGGGACTTCCTTGGTGGCGCAGTGGTTAAGAATCTGCCTGCCAACGCAGGGCACACGGGTTCGAGCCCTGGTCCAGGAAGATCACACATGCCACGGAGCAACTAAGCCAATGCACCGCAACTACTGAGACTGCGCTCTAGAGCCCACGAGTCACAACTACTGAGCCCGCGTGCGCAACTACTGAAGCCCGAGTGCCTAGAGACCGTGCTCCATAGCAAAGAGAAGCCACCACAATGAGAAGCCTGCGGCACCGCAACAAAGAGTAGCCCCCGCTTGCCGCAACTAGAGAAAGCCCGGCGAGCAGCAACGAAGACCCAACGCACCCATAAGTAAATAAATAAATTTATTTTTTTTAAGTAAATGTAATTTAAAAAAAAAAACAGGACGAATTACCACTACAAATCTGTTAGAGTAGCAAAAAATTGTTTTAAATGTTGACGGTGCTACCAAGCGTTGGCAAAAAGGCAGCAACAGGAGCTCTCGTTCGTTACTGGTGGAATGCAAAATCATCCTCTGGAACATAGCCTGGCAATTTCTTATAAAGTTAACACATTTACTGCACAAGTCAGTAATCCCCTAGGTCTTTACCTGAGAGAAATAAAAACATGTTCACACAAAAACCTATACACTGTATGCTCATAGCAGCCTACATTTGTAATTACCAAAAACTAGTTAAAATGGGTAAATGCATTACTTGTCTTCTCCGTGCCATGGCACACAATCCAAAAACAAAAAGAAAGAAATTATTCATGCAACAGCTTAGATGAATCTCAAAGGCATTATGCTGAGTGAAAAAATCTGGTCTCAAAAAGTTTACATGCTATATGATTCCATTTATGTGACATTTTAAAAAGACAAGGCTAAAGTGACAGAGAATAGATCAAAATAGCGAGAGGTTTGGTGGGGGGTGGGGCGGGCGGGAAGATGTGACTACAGAGGAATAGCGCAGGGGAGTCTTGGGGGCAGTACACCTGTTCCATATCTTGATTGTAGTTGTGATTAGACTCCAAATCCAGGGGCCAAGGAGCCCCATCTGCTTTGTTCACTCCTACACTCTCAGTGCCTGGAACTTAGGTACGATGTTCGTGCTCATGGACGCAGTGAAGGAGTGTTCTAGCTCCAGCCCTGATTCATCTTGGCACACTTCGCAGGCTAGTCTATATTTAGCTACCTCTCCAGCTGCCTAATGGACACGCCACAGCTGGAAGGCATCACTAATCCCCCTTCACAACCCAGGCCTGGGTCACAAGATCTCCCTCCTGGAAAGCAGAGTCTCCAGCTGTCCTGTAGTTTGAAATTTGTAGATATTAGCAATCTGATGAGTCATTTTAATTTTTGAAGTACATTTTTATTGTAAAAGTAACATTTGTTCAATGTTTAAAAAAAAATTGTCTCAAAAAAAAAAAAGTAGACCCCACCCTATTTCCCAGAAGCCATAATTGTTACTAGTCCCTTCTCTGTCTATCTAGAAACATTTATGTGTAAATAAGCAGGTATAGCTCTATATGTGTAATAGATGTGAATGAATTGATCCACAGCTCTTGGGGCACATGTAATGTCCTGTTTCTGTACGGACTCACTCGTATCAAATCTGCCTTCCACCCTGCCCATCACTGATGGTATTCTAGTGTCTGACAGTTTTCAGACTCCCTCCCTTGGATCAAACAAGGAAGTCGAGGCTTCTGCAATCCTGAGGAAACAGATGAGAGTCTGCTCCTCTGGCCACCTGGTCAGCATTGCCTTGCTCCTCATCCAGGCCTCGGGGGTCCAACAGAAACAGACCACTAGGCTGGCCTGAGCAATTCCTAATCGCCCAAGCATAGCATCAGCAAAGCTAGGAGAGAGGAAAAAAAGCATCAACTTTGGAAATTTGATGTTCAAGAAGAAGAAGAAAGAGGAGGAGGAGATGGAGAGAGCAGGAGGGAGTCAAAGTAATCAGGCATCTAGGAAAAATTACAAATCTATAGTACATCCTTAAAGCTGTTTTTGGTTTCATGTAGTTCTTTTATTTTTAATTACGCTGCGGGGGGGCAACATAACATTTTCTGTTTTTCTCTATAGTCTTGATCTGGCCTTACCTGGGGGCAGTTGTTGAAGTTCTGAAAATACCCAGTACAGAGCACCTGGGCGCAGTTCTCACGGATGCTGGCAGCCAATACCATCCGAGAGGCTGCTCTTGAAAAGGCCCAGCTCTCCACATGTCCTGGAGAAACTGGATCCCCTCTTTTTTCTCTGAGTCCCCAGAGGTCCAAATGCCATCCAAGAGGTAGGTTACTGCCTGCCTCTTCATCCTTCCCTTTCAGACCAGACATCCAGCACCTTCCAAAACCAAGGCCTATGTTGGTGTGGGCTTCCTAAACCCCCACCCAGTCTGATTCTTACTGTTCTTTCTAAAACACACAAAAAAGCCAAACCGCTCAACGGTCAGGAAACCCACAACTTCAAGGATGCAAAGTCCTGACTGCGCAGAAGAGGAAGAGAAGAATTCCTTTATTCCTTGTTAATTCTCAATAGATTATTGTTACAATAAATTCATAATAGATGGTTCTGCTATATAACATATTGTTTAAATTTTCTTATTTCTTCAAATATGATGCCTGTTGGGAAACTTATTGTAGGGAGATCAATTAATAATCATTGATGAAATGTTTCTTGGATGAAGAAACCCATAATGGTCATAGTGTGGGAGATTTAAAGACAGGAAAAGAGGATTCTTCTGAGACATTTTAGTCCACTTTAGAAAACAAAATGCCTACACTATCTGAGAAACTCTTTGAGGACAATGCAGGCCAGTGGATACTTATGGAGCATCTACTAATAAAAGCTAATATTTGCTGATAGCCTACTAGGTGTCAGGCACCGTACTGGCCCTCGGGATACCACAACCAACCAGATGGAGATGCCTCCTGCCCTACAGAGCTCAGAAGGACAGACATGAAACATATAGAAACGAGGTGGTAACTCTTAAAAAAGGGAGAGTACAGGCTGCCATAGGAATGCAGAGCCAGAGAACTAAACACAGGATGGGGTATCAGGGAAGACCTCCCTTAGAGACAGACCTTTAAACTGAGACTTGCAAGTAACAAACCAAAATAGAAAGACATCAGGGCTGGGGGAGGGGAAGCTGAGTTTATTGCTTAACAGGCCAGGGAGAGCCATGTGCCTCAAGAAATGAGTCCAGTGGGTCTCCCTGAGAAGAAACTGAAAGGCCAAAATATAGATCCAAAAGGAGGAAGCTCACCAATAAAGCAGGAATTGAGTTCTGGTTTCTGGCTCACAAAGGGGGTTGTACACTCTACCATCTTCAGTTCTCAAAAGAGTAGGTGATTCTCAAAGAGGTCCAAGACAGGTCCTGTGATGCCTCGATGGACTCGGGTCAAAAGGGGGCAAAACCATATCTGCTTATTCTAAAGCTAGATAGATTTCTTCTTACAAAGACCCAATAGCAGTGGGGCAGGCAGAGGACGAAAGGAAGGTGATGGAGCGGTTAGATTTGCAAGAGATCTGGACAAGTTTGAGGAACCAAGAGAAATTCAAGTTACAGAAGCATGGGGGCAGAGAGAATAGTGGTGCTTAGAGGATGCTGGTGAGATGGGCTAATCAAGAAAGACCTGGTAGGCCATATGCTATGGACTGAATTGTGCTCCTCAAAACTCATATGTTGAAGCCCTAAACCCCAATGTGACTATATTTGAAGATAGGGTCTCTAGGAGTTAATTAAGGTTAAATGAGGTCCTAAGGGTGGGGCCCTAATCTGATGGGATGGGTGTCCTTATAAAAGATACAAGAGAGCTCTCTCTGCCCATGTGTGCACAGAGAAGAAAGAGGCCATATGAGCACACAGGGAGATGATGGCCACCTACAAGTCAAGAGAATATGCCTTAGAATTAGACTTACCTTTCTGGCACCTTGATCTTGGGCTTCCAGCCTCTAGGACTATGAGAATAAATTTTTGTTGTTTAAGCACCTAGTCTGTGGTATGTTGTTATGTTACCTGAGCAGATTAATATACCATATTAAGAATTCTGAACTCAACATCAAAAAAAAAATTTTAATGGGCAGAGAATCCAACAGACATTTTTCCAAAGAAGATATACAGATGGCCAAGAGGCACGTGAAAGGATGTTCAACATTGCTGATCAGGGAAATGCATATCAAAACCACAATCACCACATACCTGTCAGAATAACTATTATCAAAAAGACCACAAATAGCAAGTGTTGGCCAAGATGTAAAGAAAAGGGAACCTAGTGCTCTGTTGATGGGCATATAAATTGGTGCAGCCACTATGGAGAACAGTGTGGATTCCTCAGAAAGTTAAAATAAAACCATTATATGATCCAGCAATCCTACTTCTGGGAGTTTATCCAAAGAAAACAAAAACATTAATTTGAAAAGATATATGCACCCATATGTTCATTGCAGAAATTATTGACAATAGCCAAGATATGGAAGTAACCTAAGTGCCCATCAATAGATGAATGGGTAAAGAAGATGTGTCACACACAGTGGAATATTACTCAGCCATAAAAAAGAATGAAATCTTGCCATTTGCAACCACATGGATGGACCTAGAGAATGTTATGCTAAGCGAAATAAGTCAGACAGAGAAAAACGAATACTGTATGATTTTACTTATACGTGGAATCTAAAAAACAAAACAAATGAACAAACAGAACTGAACAGAAACAGAGTCACAGACGCAGAGAACAAGCAGGTGCCAGAGGGGAGGTGGGTGGGAGAATAAGAGGAATAGGTGACAGAGACTAAGAGGTACGAAAAGTACAAACTTTCAGTTATAAAATAAATGAGTCACAGGTATAAATGTGCAGCGTGAGGATTATAGTTAATAATTATGTAAAATCTTTGTATGGTGACAGCTGACAACTAGACTTACCATGGCGATCATTTTGAAATGTATAGAAATATCAAATCACTATGCTTCGCATCAGGAATTAACATAGTGTCATAGGTCAGTTATAGGTCAAAAACAAACAAACAAACTCATAGAAAAAAAAGATCGGATTTGCAGTTACCAGAGGCAGGGAGTGGGAGGGAGGGGGAATCAGATGAAGGCAGTCAAAAGGTATAAACTTCCAGTTATAAGTTCTAGGGATGTAATGTACAGCATGGTAAATACAGTTAACACTATGGTACATTATATATGAAAGCTGTTAGAGAGTAAGTCCGAGTTCTCATCACAAGGAAAAATTTTTTTTCTCCATTTCTTTAATGTATCTATATGAGATGATGGATATTCACTAAACCTATTGTAATCATTTCATGTCGTACATATGTCAAATCATTATGTTGTACACCTTAAACTTATACAGTGCTGTATGTCAATTATATTTCAGTAAAATGGAAGAGAAAAACAGAAGACTTTTGAACATATTCCTAAAAGCTCGGTGGCAAGCCTCTGGGGCTTTAAGCAAGGGATAGACATGCTCACTCTCAGATCTGGGAAGGCTCACTCTGGCTGAAACTCAGAGAAGGGATCTGAGCAGGGCAGGACTGGAGGCAGTGAGATAAGGTAGGAGGTAGGAGGTGGGGTAGGCACACAGGCTGGAGGTGATGGAGTCTTGGAGCGTGGTGACAGGGAGGTGAGGGAAAGTGGACAGACTGGAGAGATCTTTACAAGGGAAAATCAATGGGACTTGGGGGCTGATGAAGGAAGGGGGTGCTCCAGAGGCCCCCAAGGCACAGTGGAAAAGAGCACTGGGCTGGGAATCTCAAGATCGAGGTCTAATTCCCAATCAACCACCAGTCAACTACCCAGTGGCTTTGGCCAAGTCACTTTACTGCCCTTCGCTGCTTTCGTTTCCTCATCTTGTAGGACGAGATAAGGCCTGTTGATCTTATGGTACCACTCAATTCTACTATCCTCTGATTCTACAAAGTAAATGCATTACTAAGGACAAAATAAAACCATGGTGTCACCTCCCCCCAAGGTTTAAGGACCCTTCCTCTATGTGTTACTCAATACCATTGATCATCATATACTTAAAGATGTACTCAAATGTTGCATTTACTGGTCTGTCTCCTTCAGAAGGCTAAGTGCTCCTTGAGGGCAAGAACTGGGTATCCTGTACCTGGAACCAGGTCAGGCATATGGTAATTGATTCACTGTATTTGTGGAATTGACTATTTTGAAGTGCAGAGAGAACAGACACACAGTTACTCAAGAAGGCATCTTGGTACCAAGTATTGTGTTTTTTCTGTATCCAGAGCACTGTGGTGGATGCTAGGGTCATCTGAATAAACAAGAAAGCCAGTCATGGACCTTACGTCAAGTCAAGTGGCCAAGACAGACGTTAAACACACGAGGACAAAAATTATGGTTTATTTCTAGTTGTGGCAAGTGCCACAAGGAAAAGTACTGGGTATTGTGACTGTGTAATAGGGAGACCTAACTGAGAGAGTGACCTTTATGATAATAAGGGTGAGTTGATTGACTCACAGAACTAGGAAGGGAAGAGAGAAAGAGAGGGGGACAGAGGGAGAGACTTTTAGGAATAATAAGGAATAATAAAAAGGAATAATAAGCATGCATGGAGGCCTGAAGCAGGAAGGAGTTCTGATGAGAATACGGGAAGGAAATCCGCTGGGATGATAACATTAGCTACATTGGGATTGTGGAATTTTGGGTACTTTTTATTTTCTTCTGTTTGTATACATTTTGCATTTCACAGATTTTCCACAACAAACACACGTTATTTTAATCATTGGAGGGGAAAAAAAACATTGTTAGTTTAAACAAAATAATAAAGGATGTGGGGAGAATGGGTGTCATGGAGGAGGGGGCACATTCCAGAGGGACTGGTGACTTAAGCGGTGAGTAATCCCTACGTGGGGGAGAGCAACCGGCATGTTGATGGGGCTAGAACAAAAGAGCAGGGGTGACTCACGAATGATACAGTTGAAGCTGGGCCGCCAAGGTCCATGAAGGTGAGGCTGAAGAGTTGGAGGTGATATGAAAAGTCATAGTGAGCTACTTTCAAAGGGCCTGAGCAGAGAAGGTAAGCATTTTAGCAAAGGGGAGCAGGATGGGGAGAAACCAGAGAGAGAAGGAGTCTAAGAGGTCCCTTCGGGGCTGGTGGGGGAGAGCGGGGACCTGGTAAGGCCAGTAGTCCTACAACACAGCGTAGTTGGTCCTTTGTTACTTGACGGGCATCGAGGGGTTAGGCTGCCCTATGCTTTCTGCCCCACAGTGGAAGTGGAAATTGTGTTTTCTGAAGGTCCTTCCTGATCTGCAACCTCTGAGAAATAAACTGCTAGCCTGGGGACATTTCTAAAGAGATAAAGTCAAAAATTGGTTTTCGGGGGCAGAGGTGGCAGGGCACAGGCAGGATTTGGAAAATTGGGGCCTGATACAAGTTCTAAGATGTCCTCCCACCCACTCCTGATCTAGATAAGCACCCCTGCCACCCACACTGGATACTTGGCCAGGATTTCCTCCTGAGGCTGTGAAGCATTTTTAGGGCTGGGATGTGAGTTGGGGAGGGGGCGGAAATTGGCTCCCCACTCCCCTCTGAGCTGAACCTATAGGAACTACCTCAGCCACTTCCCTTCTAGGCTTTTCCCCCCTCTTCCCATGTGGTTCCATCAGATCACCATCTGATTGCCCCAACAGAACTCTTCTTGGCATCTCCTCTCACCCCACACTCCTGACATGGGTGCTGCCCACTCAGAGAGATGAGGACCAACTTCGTCCTGGCCTTCTACCCAGCCCGGAAGCTGAGTGCAGCACAAGAGTCTGCCTTAAGGGCTTCCCTGGTGGCGCAGTGGTTGAGAGTCCGCCTGCCGATGCAGGGGACACGGGTTCATGACCCGGTCCGGGAAGATCCCACATGCTGCGGAGCAGCTGGGCCCGTGAGCCATGGCCGTTGAGCCTGTGCGTCCAGAGCCTGTGCTCCGCAACGGGAGAGGCCACAGCAGTGAGAGGCCCACGTACCACAAAAAACAAAAAAAAACAAACAAAAAAAAAAAAAGAGTCTGCCTTAGCCCTCTCCTGCTCTCTTGAGAAAAGAGATGCAAAATCATATTAAATAATGATATTAAATCACCATGTTAAATCAGTGTATCAAGTGCAGGACGGTCAGTCAGCAGCTGAGGGATCACTACCCGTTGCCCCGTAGTTGGCCCTGGGCTACTGTGAGGATGGAGGGGACAGGGGCACTGAAGGAGCAGTCCCGCTGTTTGGAGGCATCAAGTTCTTAATAAAAGTAACTTCAACCCAGAAGACCTGGGTTCATGTCACAGCTGAGCTCTTGCTAGCCTAGTCATCTGAAGGGTAGCCCACTTACCCCTCTAAGCCCCGTAGTTTCTTCAACTGTCGTGATAGCTAGTTTAGGGTCAAATGATGCAGTGTCTGAGAAAAATAGACTTGAAAGGAGTTCTTCCTTCCACAGGAATCTATTGTGAGGCTATCACTGCTCAAAATGTTTAGGATATAAAGATAAAGAAGACAATCGTAACAGGCCAGTCCCCTGCCCTCAGGAAGGTCCTCCAGTTGCTGTTATTACTGATGACTGTTGAATAAATGGGGCCACTCATAAGAAGCAAACGGAGAGTTCTGACAGAGGATGAAAGGCTATATTTTCCAAAGATGGATATCCTCCTCCGATACTCTTCTTATCCCGTGACTGACACGCCAGGGTGGGATCGTGTTCCTTCCCCTTGAATCTGGGTGGGGCTGTGACTGCTGTGACCAATGGAGTAGGGGGAAAGCAATGTAGATCATAAAAAAGTGAAGTCATAAAAAGTATACAGTTCATGCCTGGTTCTCTTTCTCAGTAACCCAGACACCATGCAAGAGAGGCCCAATCTAGACCAAGGGAGAGGAACCGAGGCCCCCAGCCAATAGCCAGCATCCACTGCCATACGTGTGAATGAAGGATCCTGCAGACGGATGGTTCCAGTCTCCAGCTTTCGAGTCTTCCAGCTTCGACCCCAGACATCATGGAGCAGAGGCAAGCCATCTCCACCCCCACTGCGCTCCATCCAAACTCCTGATCCACAGAACCCATAAAGGTAACAAAGAGTGTCATGCCCGCTAAGTCTTGGGGTAATCTTTTAGGCAACATTAGATAACCAGAACATAGAGTGACCTTAGGAGGAGCAAGAATGAGCAGCATAGAAACTGAAGGAGAAAGTACCCTAGACGAGTTGAGTTAGTCAGATGGAATGACATTAAATGTGGAAAGCGTTACTAGCCTCGACCACATGGTTTCTAACCTTGTCCTGCTGTGAAATTGTCCCCTCAAAGACCACCAACAACCTTCCAACTGACGAAAGTCAAAAACACCTCACCTTTTTCTCCATACTCATTCTCCTTCAACTTCTTTCTTGACTTCCAGTCTTAATATAAGGTCAACTACCACACGGACATGCTTCTCTACCGGTCTCTGCTTTGCTTTACTCATTGGTTCCTCTTCTCCCTCCCACCTTCCCACTAGGCTGTAACCAACTTACTTTCCAAAGGCTTGCTCCCCTCTCTCTATCCATGGCCCTCAAAGAGCTCACTTCTTCTTCTTCTTCTTCTTTTAAATATTTATTTATTTGGCTGCACCTGGTCCTACTTGCAGCACACAGGATCTTCGTTGCTGCCGTGTGGGATCTTCCTTGTGGCATGCAGGCTCTTTAGTTGTGGCATGCGGGCTCTAGTTCCCTGACCAGGGATTGAACCCAGGGCCCCTGCATTGGGAGCATGGAGTCTTAACCACTGGACCACCAGGGAAGTCCCGGGCTCACTCCTTGACGAAACTATCACCTGTGTGCAGAGTCTCCCACTCCAATACCTCCATAACCAGTCCTGTTCATCGACATGAACTCCTATCTTGTATTGCCAATTTCCCTCTAGTCATGTGCCAATACCTTATTTCTTCGCCACCTCAAGTCCAACACATCCAAAATGGACCCACTGTAATGGATGCTATCTGGGCCTCACCCAGATCATCTTTACCAGCTGGTCTACTCATCCCCCAGGTACCAGGCATGTTGGCTGATAACCACACACAGCTGTCCCCTTTTCTGGAGAATTGGCCTGGACCGAATGGGAGACAAGCCATCCCCACAACACACACTTTGGACAGATCTCAGCCACTGACTGCCTGATGCGCAGCTGTAAAACACCAGCCCCCTTCTCTCAAGGTGGAGCTGACTCTGGTGTGATTTGCGCTGAGAGTCTCACTGTGGTCTCGGATTACAGTTTAGCCCACATCCTTGCTTAGCTTCTTGGCTTTGCCATCTTGTTCCCCTCGCTCTTCTCCTCCCCGCATCAATCCCTTGGACAAAAGTTCTGTGCCAGGCTCTGCCTCTAGGTGACCCAACCTAAAACACCTATCAAGGCAGGTTCACTTGTTTACTTGTTTCTTGGCCTCCCCAACCTGAAACTCCCTATCAGGCCAGCCATCAGTCCTAACATATTTTCTAGCAAATGCCTCTCAGATTTATTTCTTCCTCCTTGTTCCCATTGCCCCCACATAATCACCTCACACCTGGATTGTGAAATTGGTCTCCTCTCCAACCTCCCTGCCCTTTCCTGTTTTTCCTTCCCCCCACCCAACATGACTCGCACGTAAACGCCAGATTAAAATCTCTTTAATGCCTTTGATCATACAGCTCCCCTACCCAAAAGTTTAATGCCTCCTGTTTATAATGGCACTAGATAAAGATTCTTTTGTCTGCTTTCCTGGACCCTCACTGAGATCTGGCTTTCACCTTGTTTACTTAACCTCATTTTCCAGTATTTCTAATTTTCTATTCCAGCCAGCTCCTTCAAAATTCCACAAAGCACACTTATTCCCATCACACCAGCCCCACTTTTCCCTCCTACACTTTCCTAAACCCTGCCCATCAGTGGGAGGGCCACCCAGCTGTCTCCCAGTATCCACCCTTCCCTTCTTCTCAGTTTCCAGCTGGGCACAGGGGTTCCTGGAGTAAATAACACATATCCCAGCCTCCCTTGCAGCTGGATATGGTTAAATGACTTCACTTCAGCCTATTTCATATAAGCAGAAATGCTGCGCATTACTTCTGTCAATGGATTAAGAGGAAAGGATGTGTTTCTTTGCCCTTCTCTGTCCTACTGGCTGGAATGTGCAGCTTGGACAGCCATCTTAGATCATGAAGTAAAAACCATGTACTGAAGACGTGAGGCAACAAACTGAGCTTCTAGCCAAGCCTGAACTGCCAGCCTTGATCTAGACTTTCTATCAGAGAGAATGAATTTATATCTAGTAAACCACTCTTCTAATTTTTTGTCTCTCACAGCTGAATCTAATCCTCACTGACACACATACTCAACTTTTCTGTTTGTTAGCGATAATGAGCTTCTGTAGCTCACAACCAAAGGAAACCAAGTGCTAAGGAAGGAAGGTCAAAGCTTTAGAAAAATTAAAGGAAGCTGAAGCAAAGTGCACAGGACTTTAGAAAGACATTTCTAAATTATTACTGGCAGGGAAGTGACTACGATTATGTAAGGAGAAACTAGGCAAGCCCAGGCAAAATGCAGGGCTGGATTTTCATGCATTTCACTGCAGAAATTATGGGCAGAGCAGATCTAGTATAACTCTGAGTGTTAATAAGGTGGTTGAGCTGTACTTTGGTTCTGCTCACATCTTGTGAAGGGAGGAAAGAAGTGGATGCAAGGCTGAGCTGAGAAATATTTAACAACTGCCTGGAGGTTGGGGGGAGTCTAATTAGCTGCATTTCCAGTTTCCGTGGTGTAAATATTCCCAACAAGGTCAACTTCAAGCTACCGACGTTATGTCAGTTGGCTCACAAAATTCCTGAAAATATCACAATCTGCTCTCCTGAGGGGCGCTGAAATAGCAATGCATGTAATGAACCGCACTAGGCGCCAGGCGCTGTGGGAGCCATTTTGCATACATTATCTTCCTTAATCCTTCCACGCAACACTGAGGGGTAAGGCCAAACTTCGCCAACCATTAATCCTTTGGAGGAAAATTCCAATACATGTGGATTTATATTTATATATCTTCTCCACAACCCTGGAAGGTGCATTGGTCATTCCTATTATGGATAATTAGAAAAATTAGGAAATGGAGGTTAGGAAGGAAAACTAGGGTGTAGTGGATATTACTTGGGTTTTGACAATGCAGCAATGACTCTCTCCTCCTCCTCTGACAATAGTCATTGGATTCTTTGGGGAATTACCTGTGCACAGTCCTACTGAGCTTTCAGTTAAGATGTCCGTCCTTCCCCAGGCCCCTACCTAAACCAGACTAATCAGACTCTCTCTGCTGGAGCTTTGAATGATGAACATGCATGTGAGGGATGGAAAAAAACTAGCTGTCGTTCATTCATTTCAGCAGGTAGTGAGGGCAAGACTTGATTCCTGCTATGGAGTCCCCAGAGCTGCCCTAGTTCCTATGTTCCCTGAGCCTAGCTCTCTAGCCTTCCTTTCAGGCTGTGAGCTCTCCAATATGCTCCCAATGCTCAGCTTTTCTAAGTTAGCCATAATGAGTTTCTATGGCTTGAAACCAAAGAAATCCAAATGCTAAGAAAGGAAGGTAAAAGTTTTAGAAAAATTAAAGGAAGCTGAGGCAAATGCAGAGGGCTTTAGAAAGGCATTTCTAAATCACTACTGGCAGAGAAATGGCTACAATTATGTAAGGAGAATCTAGGAAAGCCCAGTCAAAATGCAGGGCTGGGGCTTCCCTGGTGGCGCAGTGGTTGAGAGTCCACCTGCCGGTGCAGGGGACACGGGTTCGTGCCCCGGTCCGCGAAGATCCCACATGCCGCGGAGCAGCTAGGCCCGTGAGCCATGGCCGCCGAGCCTGCGCGTCCAGAGCCTGTGCTCCGCAACAGGAGAGGCCACAACAGTGAGAGGCCCGCGTACAGCAAAAA
>NW_020172595.1:915562-973486 GCF_003031525.2 Neophocaena asiaeorientalis asiaeorientalis
TTTTTTTTTGCGGTTCGCAGGCCTCTCACCGTTGTGGCCTCTCCCGTTGCGGAGGCTCGGGACGCACAGGCTCGGCGGCCACGGCTCATGGGCCCAGACGCTCTGCGGCATGTGGGATCTTCCCAGACCAGGGCATGAACCCGTGTCCCTTGCATTGGCAGGCGGACTTTCAACCACTGCGCCACCAGGGAAGCCGTTAAGCTTTTCTCTTTTTTTGTAAATTTATTTATTTATTTATTTGTTTGTTTGTTTATTTATTTATTTATTTAGACGTGCTGCACTGGGTCTTCGTTCCTGTGCGCGGGCTCTTTGTTCTGACGCGCGGGCTTCTCTAGCTGCAGCTCATTGGCTCAGTAGTTGCAGCATGAGGGCTTAGTTCCCCAACCAGGGATTGAACCCGGGCCCCCTGCATTGGGAGTGCAGAGTCTTAACCACTGGACCACCGGGGAAGTGCCCTGGGTTAATAATCACAGGGTTTTTAAGTAAAGGCAACTCAAACCATTTCACATCTGAAGTATCCAGGTTACCCTGTGGTTTTAGAATCACTATGAAACAGATGGGAGTATTTTTTTTTTTTAATATTTGGATCATTTGGGTGGAGGACCAGAGAGAAAACACAGACCACTAAGCACTCTTAGTTAGCATTTTATCTTCTAGAAAGTAATTTACAATTATCTCCTTTAAAACTATTAGCAGCAGAGATCCTGGCAGGTTTCTAGTAGGGAAGCCAGGAGTTGTATTCGGGTTTGTGTGACTGCCCAGCATTTCTACTAGTTCTATGCCTCAGCCAAAATTTTTCCCATCACCCCTTCCTGCAGTGATCTCACCCTGCTCTGAATTCCTAAAATGCTGGCTTTCTGTCTCAACATTCCATTCATTTGACATTCAACACGGTGATTTGCTGGGTCTTCAGATGAGGAAAAGTACTTGCTAAGCTCTAATATACCAAACAAATGTTAGTTATTATGTTATGGTGTATGTGCATATATTAGTGTGTACATGTATAAAATATACACATATACTTGTACGTATATGTGTATGTACAGTTATATAATTATTATATGTCTCTTATTTTCCCTTAACTAGGTTATAAACTTCTTGAGGCCCGTTTATCCATCTTTCTGCCTTCCACTGCTCGTAGTTGGAACACATTTGACAGTCAATCTACTGATGATTTGAGTGCAGGGACTAGCCCCCATCATTTCTATGACTTTCAGCCACTTATCTCCACTGCCCTCCTGTGTCCTACAGGGCTGCTAGGAGGACTGAATGAGATAATGGGTGCAGAGCACCCTGGATTGGTTGGTTCCGTGTGGACTATGACAGAAAAAAACTCTCTTAGTTCCCCCTTCAACCTCTTGTATTCCTTTTCACAGAAGTTTGGGTCGTGGCTATGATCAGAAACACGTTTCCGTTTTTCAGTAATAGATTTCTGAAGTTGTTTCTAGAGCTCTGAATGGGTGGTAGGAGACCTCATCCAACCAGAGCAGACTGATCTTGACTGCTTTAAAAGTGTTGAAAGCAAATGAAAGCCATCAGCTCGCAGTGAATGTTTACACAATGCAGCAGTTTTCCTTCTCTCACCCCACTCATCATCTAGCCCGGTGCTGTCCAATAGAACTTTCTGTGATGACGGAAATGCACTATACCTGCGCTTTCCAATATAGTAACCACCGGCTACATGAGGTTTTTGTACACTTAAAATGTGGCTGATGCAAATGAGGAACTGAATTTTTTTCATTATTATTTCTTTTTTTTCAAATAAATTTATTCATTTGTTTATTTTTAGCTGCGTTGGGTCTTCGGTGCTGTGCCTGGGCTTTCTCTAGTTGCGGCAAGCAGGCGCTACTCTTCATTGTGGTGCGTGGGCTTCTGATTGCGGTGGCTTCTCTTGTTACAGAGCACGGGCTCTAGGACGCGTGGGCTCAGTAGCTGTGGCTCGCGGGCTCTAGAGCACAGGCTCAGTAGTTGTGGTGCACAGGCTTAGTTGCTCCGCGGCATGAGGGATCTTCCCGGACCAGGGCTCGAACCCGTGTCCCCTGCATTGGCAGGCGGATTCTTAACCACTGTGCCACCAGGGAAGTCCCTAGGAACTGAATTTTAAATTGTATTTAATTTTAATCAATTAAAATTTAAATAGCCACGTTACCATATGCGACAGCACAGAGCTAACTTAAGAGAATCTGGGTCTTTTTGTTCATTCATTAATTTACCATTCAGTCAAAATCTACTGAGTACCTAATATAAGTTAGGCACAGTACTCAGCCCTGACAGGGGGTTCAATGGTTAGTCTCACCTGAAAGAGCTCAAAATTTCTTTGAGGAAGGGACTTCCCTGGTGGTCCAGTGGTTAAGTCTCTGTGCTCCCACTGCAGGGGGCATGGGTTTGATCCCTGGTCAGGGAACTAAGATCCCACATGTGGCATGGCCAAAAAATTGTTTGAGGAAACAAATGATCTTTTGAGATGACCTCAAGACCTTCATTTGTCTTCTGACTATACCATGTCCTCTTGAAAAAAGTAGCTGGAGATTTCTTAGGCATGGGTCACCCTGCAGATGTCCTTACCTCCCCGACTTCCCCTGCTGGATTAGGATCCTTGCCTGAGCTAGAGGCAACTCCCAAGGGCTGGCAGGAGTCCAGCGATATGACCAGAGGAGAGAATGCCCAACAGGGCTGCCCAACAAGGTTATTCTACCCTGGGGCATGTGTGCATAACCCATTCAGAGTTTGAAAGTGAGACACAAGCAAGGACGCAAATATCAGAGCAGCGTAAAACCCCAAGGACAACGAGCTAGGGCAGTGAGCCAAATGATAATGTTAATAATGAGGATTGTTAAGAGGCAGGGAAGCGTAGAGGTTGGTTGCTTTGTCTCTGGAGCCAAACTTCCTGGAATTCAATCCCAGCTCTAGCCCTTGCTGCCGTGCAAAGTTTCTGTGCTGTATCCTCACCCGTGAGAGGGATGTTGTAAAGGCCTTCTTCTCAGAGACTTACCACGAAAATTAGATGAATAGAACATGGAATTGAACCAGAGTAAGCTGGTTCCAGCGTCCACTCTCTGACCGATGTGGTACACTGCTGGATTTGGGATGAGGTAGACTAGGGTTCGAATCTAACTCCCGCTATGTAATCTTGAGAAAGTGGGCTGCCTCATGGAACTTCTCATTTTCCTCTTTGGTAAAATGAGGATACAGGCAATGGTGACAGTGGAGGTTTGTGAAGGTTTAATGGATTGATTCCTAGGTAGTGCTCAGATTAGTGCCTCCAGGGCACTGTGTGTGCCCAAGCAGCGTGGGCCTGTGTTACTTCACACTATGCACCGGGGCCCATGCAGGGCCACGCGGCAGACACTGAGGCTGGGGAGAGCAGCAGACGGAGAGATACTGAGCCACAGGGTGCGCTGGGTGGGCCGGGAGGTGGGGTGTGCTCCTGGAGCTGCTTGAACAGCAGCGTGGCTTGAAATCGCTGTGGCCTCCTAAAGACATGACATGCCAGTTCTTCAGGGTGCAGATTGCCGGATTCCAGCCTATCCCTGTCCCCTGAGGTAACCTGCATGTCAACCTGTTCTCTGACAAGGAAAACGTTCTGACTTGACAGGTTTGATGCAGGAACTTACAACAGGGACATTTTGATGCAACTTCCTTAGAACAGTCCTGTCAGAGTGTAAAATGGTAAACCGTGGCCATTTCTTATAAAGTTAAATATATTCTGAGTTATACTACTCCTAGATATTTACTCAAGAGAAAAACACACGTCCACAAAAAAAGTTGTATGTGACTCTTCATAGCAGTTTTATTCGTAATAGCCAAAATCAAGAAAAAAACACAAATGTCCTTCAATGGTGAATGAATAAGCCAACTGTATCATATTTATACAATGAAATACTATTCAGAAATCAAAAGGAAAGAACTACTGATTCATGCAAGAATATGGATGAATCACAGAAATATTATACTGAGCAAAAGAATCCAGACACAAAAGAGTGCCTACTGTAGTTTTATTTATATGACATTCTAGAACAGGCAAAACTACAGGAACAGAAATCAGGTCAGTTGTCAGTAGGGGCTAGGAGCGAAGAGAGGGTATTGATTCCAAAGGGGCATAAGGAACTTTCTGGGGCAATGGAAATATTCTATATCATGATTGCAGTGGCATTTACACAACTATATGAATTTGTCAAAACTCATCAAACTGTACTCCTAAAAAGGATGGATTTTACTGTATAGAAGCTATACTTCAATATACTTGGCTTTTTTTTGGCTGTGTCGCGAGGCTTGTGGGATCTTAGTCCCCTGACCAGGGATCGAACCTGGTCCCTCGGCAGTGAAAGCACGGAGTCCTAACCACTGGACTGCCAGGGAATTCCACAATATACCTGGCTTAAAAAAAAAAAAAAAGTAATATCACCAAGCACTACCAAATTCTATGTGAAAGGGTGGGAGTCAGAGAGAGACAGGATGAGCACTACCCACAGGGATGGGCTGAGAGTATCTGGTTTGTACATTTCTCTGTTTTTTGTTTTTGTTTTTTTGGCTCCTCCATGCGGCATGCAGGATCTTCATTTCCCAACCAGGGACCAAACCCGTGCCCACAAAGTCCATTAACCACTGGACTGGCAGAGAAGTCCCTAAATGCTGACAATTTAATAACTTTAGGGGGCCTTGTCAAAAAGTCCCTGGCATCAAAATGGCTGCATCACAATGCCATGTGCACTTCTAAGCAATCAGAAAGATCAACAGACAAATATCTATAATATACTGTGTTTGGTGCCTCAAGAGATTTACGTACAAAGTAGATGGACTAATTCTACATGGAGGAGTCACGGGCACGGTTTCCCCAAGGAGGTTGGAAAGAAAACAGCATGTGAAGAGTCTAATAGGTAAGAGTTTGGCATGAGTGAGAAAAAGTACAAAATCGTATATGGTGCCCTAGCTCAGGGAGCAGGGAAAGCAGTCAGGGAGTTGAGAGAGAAGCCTGTAAAGTTGCCTGATTCGGGTTGGGAGGCCAGTGTCAGCCCCACTAGAGAGTTTAGAGGCACTGAAGTTACCAACCCAGACACTGACTTGGTCAAGTCCTTCTTTTAACAAGAAAGCTCTGGGGAGGGAATTCCCTGGTGGTCCAGTGGTTAGGACTCCGCGCTTCCACAGCAGGGGGCACGGGTTCGGGGGAACAAGATCCTGCATGCCATGCAGCACGGCCAAAAAAAAGAAAAAAGAAAAAAAAAGAAAGCTCCGGGGAAGGCAGAGAAGATAGAAGATGGAATGGAGGGAGAAGAGTTAGGAAGGTTCTCTGTGTCCCATCCTTGTCATTGTTTCCATTGAAATCAAATGTGCCTTTCTGGTAGTGTATTGTTCTGAATACCAAAAGTATTAGGTAAGTAGGTCTCAACTAGGATACATCAGCCCCGAAGGTGGCTCAGGTGCCCAGTACTTTGGGACCCTCTGTCTCTTTCCTGAACTGGGGAACCCTAGCTCTCAAGCAACCTCTTCATTCGGGCTCCCAGGGTTACCACCAGTGGGTCTGTGTGGGAGATGCAGCAGTCACAGGAGCAAACCCACATGGTCGTGGTTGGCAGTGGAGATCATCAGAGCCAAGGGACACGATACTTTCAGCCTCCCCTCGTGAGTAATCCCCTTCAGCGTCGGGTGGTATTTCCAACCTGGGGAAACAATTGACCAATGGTCTGGGAAGAGAGAGTGTCATAAAAGGGCCAGGGCCGCCCGAGCCAGGATGACGGTAGCAATGGGGCCCAGACACTCTAGGGAATCCGTGAGTGATGGAGAGAGAACATGAGGGAAAGCAGGGCTACTGGCCAGCCCAGCCCAGCTTCCTCTTTCATGAGCTCATAGTCAAAGCCAGGCCAGACCGGGAGGGTGCCAGCAATTGACTGAGCTTGTTTTTTCCCTAACTTGGTTCTGAGTCACACAGGGCATCTACCCTTCCCAGAAGACCGCCTTAGGTTTCACCCCGGGGCAGCCGATCAAGCTCCAGCCCTAACACACGATCCCCACTCGCGCTGGAGGCGGGCCAGCCGGGAGCACCCGCCCCGCCACCGAGGCCTCTCTGGGCGGAGGCTGGACCCCTACCAACCTTCAAAGAAAATGGCCTATGCAGGCAGCTGCTTTGGAGGTAGGAGGGAGGCACTGGCTAACTTTTGAACGAACACACAGGGGAGACGCTGCTGAATCAAGGAGCTGCCGGG
This sequence comes from Neophocaena asiaeorientalis asiaeorientalis, assembly GCF_003031525.2. NCBI lineage: Eukaryota > Metazoa > Chordata > Mammalia > Artiodactyla > Phocoenidae > Neophocaena > Neophocaena asiaeorientalis. Next base: position 921,763 of record NW_020172595.1, read on the forward strand.
GAGGGAGGCCCATTCGAGAGCCTTTAATCTAAGCCCTTGACTTTACAGATCAACTCATTCAGTAAATACAGGGTGTCTGAAAAGGCAGGACAAAAGGGGAAATGCTTTATTTGTTGCCCTTCCTGCCCACCCCCCCACATTACGCTTTGAATTAAATCTCAGTCATATTCTCCAATGCTGACATTGGAGCAATCTACAGAGAGACTCCCACATGAACACCTCTAATATTAATGAATTAAAGAGCCCTATGTTTCTAGCCTTTTCAGGTAGTCTGTATGCTCTAGACACTGAAAATAGAACGATGAACAAGATGGATAAAGTCCTGCTTTCACAGAGTTATAATCTGGTGAGAAGGAAACTGAGGCCAGAGGGAGGAACCACAACCCTGGGGTCCTAGGAAGCCAGTGTTGGACCAGAACAGGGATGCTGGGTTCTTTTCCCAGCTCCCCACTCTCAGCAGCCTCTGGGGAAGTTTGGCTGAGTTGGACTGGGCTGGGCTGGGCCAGGCTGGGCTGAATCCAGGGCAGGGCATATCATGTTCTTTTGTGACCTTGCCTTGGGCCTCCAGGCACCCTTGCCATCCTTTTGCGTCAGGGAAAACTGCCAGGGCCTGATCTTGGCCCTCCTAAGGCCCAGATGAAAGTCTTTGGGGGTCATTTATTAACTTGCTGCCTAGAACTCACCACCGCCCCCACCCCCCCATGCCTCTGGCAAGAATTGTTCTGGCTAGAATGTGTGTGTATATCGGGGCCAGGGGAAAGTTGTTTACAGTCATTCTCATTGGCTGAACAAGAACAAGGAATGCAGAAGTCTCTGCTTCTCTGGAGAAAAGAAAAAGCCACAAAACCTACCTGAAATGGAGAGGGAGAGAAGGGAGGACGAAAAGAGAAAGAGAAATTGTATCCCCCGATGATCTTAGCACTCGGAGGCTATTTTATCATCCTGGTCTCCTACTCCTGGGTTAGTTCACTACTGTCCACATCTGCTCCAAAGCAGCCCCTCTTCCCATAACTATAATAATGGCCACTAGGGAAAATACAGCACCTTGTGCCTATTCATATTCTTAATCCTTACAACAACCTTGAGGCCAGTTGGCCCATATTTCAATTAAGGAAACATTTTCAGAGAAGTTAAGTAGCTGGCCCAATACCTCATAGTTGATAAGTACCAGAGCTGGAATTTAAACCCACTTTCCTCTAATGCCACTAGATGATAATATACTCTTTTTGCTACCCCATGTTTCCCTTCTATCTCAAACGCACCTCAAGTCAATAAATAGTTATTGAGCATCTACTAAATGCCAGGTGTAGCTGAGAGTTTTCAATTTTCATTCCCTGACCCCAAGGCCCTGGCTCCATCCCTCTATCCCTGCTTCCCTTTCTCAGAAGCACCCACTTCCAAATATCTGTCTCCCTCTCCTCTGCCCATTCTGCCTCCTTCCCATTACCTCTGTCCCCCATTCTAGCCTGTGATTAGCAATGCAGCAGTATTCCAGGTGGGGCAGTAGGCATGACTCACTCTTATGTTACTTATAAAGGGTAAGAGCCAGGGCTTTGCCATCCATCAACTGCACAGTTATTCCTGACTCAATGGCAGGTCACCCTGAGCCACAGTTGAGTATCCCCCACCTTCCTCTTTGAAGAGGAAATGTAGAGGCCTCTGAAGAGACACAGCTGTATAAACAGACACCTCTGGGGGTGAGGGGTAGCTCCTCAGACGAGATGAATTTAAGAATATTTATTAAGGGAACTCTTGTACACTGTTGCTGGGAATGTAAATTGGTGCAGCCACTGTGGAAAACAGTATGCAGGTTCCTCAAAAAACTGAAACTAGAACTACCATATAATCCAGCAATTCCACCCCTGGGTATATATCTGAAGAAAACAAAAACACTAATTTGAAAAGATACACGTACCTCCATGTTCAGAGCAGCATTATTTACAATAGTCAAGATGTGGAAGCATCCTAAATGTCCATCAATAGATGAAAGGATAAAGATGTGGTATATATATATATATATATATATATATATATATATATATATATATATATATATATATATATATATATATATATATATATATATATATATATATATATATATATATATATATGTATACACACACACAATGGAATGTTACTCGGCCATAAAAAAGAATGAAATTTTGCCATTTGCAACAACGTGGATGGACCTAGAGAGTATCATGCCTAGTGAAATAAGTCAGACAGAGAAAGGCAAATACTCTGTCATCATTTATATGTGGAATCTAAAAAATAAAACTAATGTATACAACAAAACAGAAATCAATTCATAGATGTTGAGAACAAACTAGTGGTTACCAACAGGGAGAGGGAAAGGGGGAGGGGCAAGATAGGGGTTGGGATTAAGAGATACAAACTACTAGGTATAAAAAAGATAAGCGACAAGGATGTATTGTATAGCACAGGGAAGTACAGCCATTATTTTGTAATAACTCTAAATGGAGTACAATCTATAAAATATTGAATGACTATGTTGTACACCTGAAACTAATATAATATTGTAAATAAACTATATTTCAATTAAGCCCCTACTGGGTGAAAGGCCAAGTACTAGAGAAACCACAGAGGTACCATGAGGAGAAAGGGAGGATGTGGTCCTGTAAACTCGAGGAGATGATATTCCAGCGGGGGAGAGACACAACAAAAAGTAAACAAATACGTAAAATGATTCCCTACTGTGGTAAGCATTAACAAGAAAACAAACAAGGGGCTAAGAAAGAGGTTAGTGGGAGGTCAAGAACACAGGTCAAAGGAGGGGAATGAAGGAACTTGGTGATCTTGGGCAGATAGGGATGATATGAGGAGAGCTGGAAATGGAAAGGGGCAAAGGCCTTTCCCTAGGATTAGGGCAGTGAGAACCCGTGCAACTGCCGGTCTCAGCCCCTGGGCCTTTCTGGCCTTAACTCATCCCCCAGCTGTCACCCCTGCACCCTGTCATTGACTTAATGATTCACTCTCAACCTTCCCCAGCTTCCTGTGTGGCAGGGAGGGGGTGGGGCAGAGCCCTGGCTCTCTGAGTTCTTCTCTCCGGTTCTTCTCTTGGTCCCATTCTGACTTTGCCACAAAGAAAGGTCTCTCTGTGCGGGGAGGACAGTGAGGATAACTAGGTCCAGCTGGAGGCCCAGATTCCAGATATTGGAGGTAGTGTGAAACAGGATCCTGACATCCCCTTCACTTCCCCTCCCCTGCCTAATGCCCTGGAGAAATTTTCCATCATAAACAAGTTATGCATTCCTAACCTTGGGTGACTCTCCCCTTCTCCCACCAAGCAGTTTTCTTCCATCATCACTCTCTCTCCCATCCCCAGTTTATGTCTGTGTGAGCATGTGAGCCTGTCCACACATGTAAATTGTCATGTATTTATGTTGATCATCGTTTAGTGTGCAGGTTGCCTTGGAATGAGGGTGTAGGTGGGTGGGTAGGCTCACTGTGCTTGGGTGTAAATGTAACGATGATGGCAGATGTGAAAGGGAGGTGTGGGAAAGGGATGTGTCTTTGTTTGCAGAGGAGGTGTGTTTTATGCCTCATCTGGAAGAAGTGTGTAATGCTGAAAGTTTCAAGTGTGCTTAAACAGGAGTGGTGGGTGTAAAATAAAGCAACACATAAGCCCAGGAAGCAATAGTATAGACAGCAATAATGTCTCTATTTATAGCCCAGTTGTGGGCCATCCCCTTATTTGCAACCCCACACATCCTTGGCTGAGAAATGCCCTTAGGTGTTCTTTGTTTGGTGTCTGTGTAAGACTTGTCCCAACTTTTCTTAAGAGGTTATAAATTCATATGTGGGATTTGAAGGAGTGTATGCCTGTCTCAAAATCTTGGGGTGATCCAGCCAGTGTATGTATACTATATGTGCATTTTTTAGTTCTGCATTTTCATCTTTCATTTATCAAGATTACTGAACAACTAGTACATGCAAGGCACCCTGCTGGGCTCTATGGAAGACACAAAGACATGTGTGACACAGCCTTTAATGGAAGAGGTCAAACATGTTCTCATCCTGTGTACCAGGCATAATATGATCTGGTACAAAGCTCTGTGGCAGATGCATTTGAAATGCATGGAGACAGCTTTGGTCCCTTCATGCTCCCTGACTCTAATGCTACCCGCCTTATCACTAAATTCTGGTAATCTTATGCTAGGAATGTCTCTTAAAGCTGCCCCTTCTCGTGTTCCCTGTGTCATAGCCCATTTCAGGCCCTTTCCTCATACCCAAACCTCTCCAGTAGTATCCCGTCTCTGCCTCAGTGTTTCCCCATCCAGAGCATACTCCTTGTCCCACTCAGTTCCCAGCTTTGAACCTGCCCTCCTTTGATGTCATTCCATGACCCACAAGCTCCACAGTCTAGAGTCAAACCCAGTCCCCTGGCCTGACAGCTAAGCTCTCCTCACTGCCTAATTCCTTTCCAGCCATCGTCACTTACCACTGTTGTGGAACCCAGATTTGCGTGCCTGATGCACAGTGAGGCCAAACAAACCAAAACATTGGGTTTGGGGCAGAGAAAGGTTTATTGCAAGCACCAAGCAAAAAGAACAGGTGGCTCTTGCTCAAAAACCCCAAACTCCCTGATGGTTTTCAGGGAAGAGTTTTTAAAGGCAAAATTCGGATCCTCAAGGACTATGTCATTCTTTTAAAGGTTGTGCCCTGCCCGCTTCCCTCCTGTTTATGATGAGGATGAGAAGTTGCCAAAAACTGCAAGTGCCAGGGCAGAGCAATTTAAGCAGAGGACCTAAGGCGAGAAAGAGCTTGGCAAATCCTGGGAACTGAAAGGAGGCAGCCCTGGGTGGCTGGAGCACAGCACAAGAGAAGAGGGGTAAAAATGAGCTTGGAGAGGAAGAAATGAAATTTTGAAGGTACTGTTATGGAACAAGTTCATGTGCCCAGTGCACAGTGAGGCCAAATAAACTGAAACGGCAGAGTTTGGGGCAGAGAAAGGTTTATTGCAGGGCCAAGCAAGGAGAATGGGTGGCTTGTGCTCAAAACCCCCCAAATTCCCTGAGTTTTTTGGGGAAAAGATTTTATAGGTAAAATTTGGGGTGTGTGACTTTCTTCTGATTGGTTGGTGGTGAGGTAACAGGGTGGTGCTCCAGGAATCTTGCACTCAGCCTGAAGTTACCATCCTCCAACTGAGTGAGGGACTTAGTTCCTGTAGAAGAACTCAAAGATATATTGTTATGTATATCCCTTGAGGAGGAACCAGGCCCCTGCTTTATCTGCACCATTCTTTTTTTTTAAAGTTTTTGGCTGTGCTGGATGCACAGCATTCTTCCCGGACTAGCGATCAAACCCACGCCCCCTGCAGTAGAAGCTCTGTCTTAACCACTGGACCACCAAGGAAGTCCTGCACTATTGTTTCTTGACTACTCCTGTTTCTGCATTCCCTTCCTTCCCTAATCAGCAACTGTTTGAATCTGTCCTTTGGAACCCAGGGAAGGTCTAGGAGGGACACGGAAAGGCTTTGGTACCCAGGAGGGCCCCACAGGGTCCTGCTGGGTTTCACCACTACTCCATTACAGGAAACTTGTCCTGAGATCGTTTTTCTTGTGATTCCCCAAACACATCCTGTACTTTTCCAGCTCAAGGCCTTTGCTGATTCCATTCTCTTTCTCAGTCATCTTCCACATCTGACTCTGTGGTATCCCACCCACCATTTAAGGTCATCTCAAATGCCATTCTTCCCTGATGCCTCATGTGATTGATTAGACAGACAGGAACAGCAGCTCTATTGGGTTCCCCTTATACTTAGTCTTCCATTTTCTTAGAACCTGATGTGTTTGCTTTAGATAAAGCACTTGGCTCTCTCAGCAGCATACATGCTGAAACCTACCTCAGTACTCAACAGTACCTTTTAACAGGGTGTCTGGCCCTGTTGAGTGCTCAAAAGATGTTAAATTCTGTGTCCATTGTAAGGTCGGATCTTAACAAACGGCACCGCGAAACAGAGGAAAGCTTCAAGCGAGCGCTCCCGGGCGAGGTTCTCTGGTCGGAGAGAAAGGGGCCAGAGAAGTCGCGGCTGGGGGAGGGTTGGGCAAGATTTTATAGGGGAAGAAGGGAAAGGGGTGTGGTGAATCTGGGAGGGCGCAGGGTATTCCTTATTTGGTGGTCTTTTCGGGTATCCTGGGGGACCGTTAGTCCCGCCCCTCGAAAGGCGGGAAGGCTGGGCTGGGTTCAAAGTCCCCAGGTCAGTTCCTGGAACTGGGTGGTCCGGAGAATTTTGGTCTGATGCAACCTGTGAATCTGACTGTGTTCCCCTGCCTCGGGCCAGTTGGCCTTACATCCATGAGCAGCTTTCTCTAAGGCAGTTATGAAAATGTGTCAATTCTCTCTTGTGTTATTATCATTACCACAACATTTGCATAATGTCTCACAGTTTAAATGTTCTTCACATAAACTTAAATCCAGATGGCTGCTAACTTCTCACCTTTGTATTTTGTGGTCCTCTGCTCCAGCCATGTATGAACATTTCTGCACATTGCTGGGTTGCCCCTGTGCAGTCTCTGCACCTTTGTTCTGTGTGGGTGTGATGTGCATATTGAAGGCGAGCAGAATATGCCACCCGAAATGTGCCACTTTGGCATGTGAATTATTTGGAGCTGAAGGAAATCAAAACCCCGCAGACAATTGCCTAAATAATTTAGGTAGGGGGACTGGCCCAGAGATAGCTTTCACCTGAAAGACTTACCTGCTTAGCAGGGCAAACACCTAATTAGCTAACATCTGCCCTTTTCACCTTCCTGTGAATTACCCACCTCCCCTTCAAGCCTCAGGCCTCTTTCCCATTCCTTAGCTGAAGATGGCATATAAGCCTCAATTGCCCGACTGCCTGCCTTTGAGTCTCCAGTCTTCATGGGCTCCTGTAAGTAAGCAATTAAATTTGTTTTCTCCTGTTAATCTGTCCTATGTCTAATTATTAGACCAGCCAAAGAAACTAGAAGGAAAGGAGAAATTTTTCCGCCTCTACAATGTGGTGTGTGTGCGTGTGTGTGTGTGTGTGTGTGTGCTAAAGCAGGCAGGGTTGTGTCTGTCTGTGTGTGCTAGGGTGTTCATTTCTCTTAGGCATCTTGGCTGTTTCTGTACTAGACTTCCCTCCTATGCTGTGTGTTTTCCGTGTTCCTACAAGCTTGTGAATGTGCACCTGTAACTGTGGTTCCTTGACTTTGCTGGGTCAGTATTGTAGTAGGATGGGCAGACTTCCTTATGTAAGCCTTCCTGCCTCTCCAGAGATGGGGCTTGTGGCTGAACCTTCTCAAACTGTCTGTGAGCCCCTCTCCAGCAGCCACATGTCCCGACATGTGCCCGCAGTCCGGAATTTTACCCGCCTCCACTCACAAATCACACACTCACGACACACACTTAGGTGCCTACGGTTGCACTGGCCAAGTCTCCACCCCCTCCCTTTGCTTAAACTTCGGAATTTCCAGCCGACCGGCCAACCGCTCCCAGCAGCGGGTGGAGTTGAGAAGGGCCCGCCCAGTTCTCGGAGTACAAAACTAGCTCTGCAGGACTGCGCGGCCACTTGTCCTTCAGCTCTGCGCACAATGTGTCATTCTCGAAGCTCCCTCCCCACCATGACCGTCCTGCGGGCTCCGACCCCGGTCCCCTCCACCAGCCCGGGACCCCAACGGGGCTCCGGCCCCGAGATCTTCACCTTCGATCCTCTCCCGGAGACCGCGGTGGCCCCCGCTGCGCGCCCCAGCGCCTCCCGCGGGCACCGAAAGCGCAGCCGTAGGGTCCTCTACCCACGAGTGGTGAGTGTCGCCGAAGTGGACAGCCCGGGGGAAGAGCAGGGCGGACCGCCGTACGCCGGGGCCCCGACCTGACCTGTTGCCTTTGTTATCTCCCCACAGGTCCGGCGTCAGCTGCCAGTCGAGGATCCGAGCCCTGCCAAAAGGCTGCTCTTTTTCCTGCTCACCATCATCTTCTGCCAGATCCTGATGGCTGAGGAGGGTGTGTCGACACCCCTGGTCCCGGAGGACACCCCCAGCGCGCAGTCCCTCGCGCCCACCGTTGTGCCCCCGGTCCTCGAGCCCCTTAATCTGACCTCGGAGCCCTCGGACTACGCTTTGGACCTCAGCACTTTTCTCCAGCAACACCCTGCCGCCTTCTAACCGGACTCTCCACACCCCCAGAAGAATCTGAAAAACCAAGAAACACTGGGTGTACCTGGTGGGAGAAAGAGCGTATCCCAAACTGGGACTCCCAAGGCAACTCGCACTCAGAACACTACAGCGGAGATGCCAGCCCGAGCCTGGGAGAGACAGGCACCGACAAGCCGGGGCTAGGCCGGGTGGCAGGAGACTTACCCGGCTAGGCCGGGTGGCAGGAGAGCGTCGTTATTTCTCATTGCTCCTAATAATATTTATATGTATTTATGTATGTCCCCCTAGGTGATGGAGGGGTGTATGTAATATTTATTTTAACTTATGCAGGAGTGCGAGATGTGCTCCTTGCTGCAAATGCAGATCTCTGGGTATTTATTGGGCTCTGGGGGATTGGTGGAGGCCGGCGCCCAGAACTGAGCGAGGCTGGGAAGAGGGATGGAGGAAACCCGGGTCCGAGAAGGCGCCCGGGCTGGGAGTCAAGGACGGTGGTGGGTCGTAGTAGGTTTAGCGGGTGACATACTCAGCCCTCCAGCATCTCAACTCGCGGGTCTACTGTGTGAGGCTTCGGCGGACCGTTGAGAATAAGGTCCTTGGCCTTCGATCTCCTCGAAGTTGCCCCCAAGGGGTGGCTGCGGGGTCGATGGGCTGTCAGGGGGCGGCTATGGGGTCGCCCGGTATGTTCTGTGAACACAAATAAACTTGATTTACCGTCAGCAGTCATGTGAGTGTCTCTTTGCAAGCCATGGTCCCCCATTCCCCATGGCCTTCAAGCGCCTGGGTCGGAGGAGCCGCGGTCAAGTCACCAGCGGGCGCTCCTCCCCGGGCCCCTGAGCCCCTTTTTCCCGAGTCACGGAACCCAGCAACCGGTAATCGGATGCTGTCGTACGTTGCCCAGTCTGCGGTTTTCCCAGTTAGTTCTCGCGGGGCAAATACGAGGTGAGTCAATCTCCCTTGCCCCGGGGTGCCAGACCCACTGAGGTCACGTCCCGTGGGGCGGGGCATGGAGCGGCCTGGGCAGGGCTCCGGACCCCTGAGGGGCAGCGAATTGGGGGTCGCCCCATCCGACCCCGTGAGCCGGGGCCCGGGCGGGCGGCGGACCGGAGCGCGGCCTGCTGGGAAAGGGGCGGGCCGAGGGGGCGGGGGGAGGTTGGTCCGCCGCGGGGGCGGGGTCGCGTCTGCCGCAGCGCCAGGGTGCGGCCTGGTTGGGTGCTAGGGCGCCAGCGCGGGCCCAGCTCCCAGGCAGGCTGTGCGCGAGCGGCCCCTGCTCGGCGGCTCACAGGTCCCCTGCGCGTCCCCGCCCTGCCCCGGACCACGGCCAGGCCGCTGCCCGCGTCCGGGAAGGTAGGTGGGGGGTGGGGTGGGGAGATGGAGTCGGGCTGTGGAGGAGCAGAGACGGTGGCGCAAGGGTCTGGGGGTCTCCAAGGGCCGGGAGAGCTTTATCAGATAAGGGAGAAACCGTCGTCACTGAAGGTGGGGTGCGGCAAGGGGCTGGGAGTCGCTGGGTGACTGCGAAATTTCACAGGGTAAAGCCTTAGCGGATCCGTGGGCGCGGAAGGGACGGGGCCGCATTGTCTGCAGGCGGGGCGGGACTGACAGGAAAGCGAAAGGGTTCACTCCTGTGGACCTCACAGTGCCCCTTGCTATCAGCAAAGGCTTTCTCTCCCCCTCCTCCAGCTCCAGCCTGAGCCATGTTTTTCACCTGTGGCCCAAACGAGGCCATGGTGGTCTCCGGTAAGTATTGTTCTCTGCTCAGCCAGTGACCCCCAAGTCCCCGCAGAGGTCCCTTCCCCCTCTCCCCACCAGCTCCCCAGCGCCAGACCTTCTGCCCACCCCACCCCCATGGTTGCAAGCCACCCACTTGTGGTGATTCCCTGCCTCTATCCTTCCAAGGCCTACACTGCCCGCTGCTCCTGCCAGCGCCCAGATTTCTTCGTGGGGATTGCTTCCCCCTCCCTTCCCCGGTCGTCTTCCACATTCCAGCTCCACCGTGGCCACCGGCCACCGCAGCTCATTGCCTCCTCACCTTGCAGGTTTCTGCCGGAGCCCCCCAGTCATGGTGGCTGGAGGACGTGTCTTTGTCCTGCCCTGCATCCAGCAAATCCAGAGGTAGGTTGAACAAGAGAACTAGGGAAAGGGAACCTCCGTTTTCTCTCTTTTCTCCTTTTCACACTGTCCACCCCTTCTTTTTCCCCTAGGATCTCTCTCAACACACTGACCCTCAATGTCAAGAGTGAAAAGGTTTACACTCGCCATGGGGTCCCCATCTCAGTCACTGGCATTGCCCAGGTGAGGCTTTCAGAGCCTTTCCTCCAAAGTCCACTCCCCCATCACCTTCTCTGTCCCCAGACATTAAGAATCTTCTGACCATGGCCTTCCCTACCTCTTGCTATGGAGAAATTTCTCTGCTAGTCTCAGCTTCTCCAGGGATCCCCAAGGCACCTGACTCTCCCAGCTTCCTCCCTGTCTTCATGAGACCTTCACCACACCCTCCCTAACCCTATTCTGGCTACAGGTGAAGATTCAGGGCCAGAATAAGGAAATGTTGGCAGCTGCCTGCCAGATGTTCCTGGGCAAGACAGAGGCTGAGATTGCCCACATCGCACTGGAGACGCTGGAGGGCCACCAGAGGGCTATTATGGCCCACATGACTGTGGAGGTGGGCCTGAGGGCAGGGAAAGATCTGGAGGGGGTGCCAGAGTGAGAGGGGCCTAAGGACCGAGCTAGTCTGTAGGAGACAGTGGTCAGAGGATCTGAGAGCTTACGTTCCTTCTTCCCTCCATCGTGTTATCCTAGGAAATCTATAAGGACAGGCAGAAATTCTCAGAGCAAGTTTTCAAAGTGGCCTCCTCAGACCTGGTCAACATGGGCATCAGCGTGGTCAGCTACACCCTGAAGGACATTCACGACGATCAGGTAAACCTAGGCAGTTGCTTCTCCCCGCTTTCCTGCTCCCATCTGTTAAACCTTCCCGAGGACTGTGATATCTGCAACTCTTCCACAGGACTATTTGCACTCCTTGGGGAAGGCTCGAACAGCTCAAGTCCAAAAAGATGCTCGGATTGGGGAAGCGGAGGCCAAGAGAGACGCTGGGATCCGGGTGAGAGATCTGGGGGTTGCTTGGTCTCCATGGGCTTATTGTGCACCTGGTGGAAGAGGGGATGGCGTGGGGGCTGGTGGAGCAGGGTTGGCAGAGGATATAAATGAGGCCGGGCCTGGGGTGAGGACAGAGGAGCTTGGTGGAGATCAGGCTCTCTCCCTGGGGCCTTCCTCTCCCTACTCTGACTCCCTGCCTGATCTCTGCATGCACAGGAGGCCAAAGCCAAGCAAGAAAAGGTGTCTGCTCAGTACCTGAGTGAGATCGAGATGGCCAAGGCGCAGAGGGACTACGAGCTCAAGAAGGCTGCATACGACATTGAGGTCAACACCCGCCGAGCACAGGCTGACCTGGCCTATCAGCTTCAGGTCAGAGCCCCTATGCTGGCCCGGTGGCCAGGCTGGACTTCACTCCCTCCCCGTTCTTCTCAGGCCACCACTCTCTCATATTCTGACTCTGATCCCCTTATTCTGGCCCTCCATTTCTGACCCTCCATTTCTGACCCTCCATTTCTGACCCAGCTCCTCCTTATGAGGAAGATTTAAAAGACCTAAACGTTTCAGCTGAAAAGCAAAGAAAAGGCCTAGAAAGGATACGCTCTATAGGGCTGATCACGGGCTTGAGGCAGGTTGTGCCCTGTGCCAGGGCACCTGGATGAGGGGGTGAACCAGAGCTAAGATCCAACCATGGTCCACATCGGGCCTGGGTGAATGGGTCTGCATCCACCCAGAGGAAGGGGTGCCTTTTTCCAATTTGCACAGGGGTACTCCATGGGCTCACAGCAGCCCTGGTGATCACAGAAGTGTGTGAGGAAGGAAAACGTGGGCTTTGAATCCCACAAAATGAGACATGGAGGCCCTTGAAAATGCAGGGAGGTGTAGTCAATCCTCCTCATTTGTGGATCCCATAACTGAGAATTTGCCTCATCACTAAAATTTATTGGTTACCTCAGAACCAGTATTTTTTGTACTGATGACTGTTTGCAAACATGCGCAGAGTGGAGAAAAATTTGAGTTGCCTGATGTGTGCTTCCCAGTCGAGGTTGAACAAGAAGATGTTCTGCCTTCTTGTTTCGGCTCATACTGTAAACAGTGTCATTTTCATAGTATATTCACTGCCACATTTTTTGAACTTTTGTGCTTTTTTTTTTTGGTGATTTCACAGTTTAAAATGTCCCCAAATGTAGTGCTGAAGTGCTGTCTAGTGTCCTAAGTGCAGGAAGGCTGTGATGTGCCTGATGGAGGAGACGCGTGTTAGATAAGCTTCCTTCAGGCATGAGTTACAGTGCTGCTGGCCATGAGTTCACTGTTAATGAACCAACAGATATGTTACCTATGGTGTCTTTAAGCAGAAACACATAAAGCAAGGATATATAGGACTTCCCTGGCGGTCCAGTGGTTAAGACTCCGTGCTTCCACTGCAGGTGGTGTGGGTTCGATCCCTGATCGGGGAACTAAGATCCCGCATGCTGCACATCTTGGCCAAAAAAAAAAGATATATATTGATCTGTTGTGACCAGAGGCTCACAAGAACCTATACCTGTATTTCCCTTAGGAACAAAATAAGTGTTTTGTTAATTCAGTGTTCATGGCTACTTTATAAAACAGAACTACCATAACTAACGAGAATCAACAGTACTCTGAGACCTTTACCCAAAGGGCAGCAATATTATGAGATTCGTTTTTGCCAAGAGTTGGTACAGGGTGAAATTATGAAATGCAGCACATCTTTAGTTATGACGTTAAATCCCTGGATGGCTTGACAGGTACCTGAGTGTGGCATAGTACTTTGCTACTCAAAGTGTGGTCTGCCTCCCAGCAACATCGGTATCCCTGGGGAGCTTGTTAGAAATACAAAATCTGAGGCTCCAGCCCAACTGACCAAGTCAGAATCTGTATTTTAACAAAATCCCTAGGTGATTCATGTATTGATAGACATTGGAGTTTGAGAAGCATTAACATAGTGGAAAACACCAGCTTGGGCGGGACTTAACCCACCCAAGGATAAGGTCCTTAATCTTCTTCTCAACATGGCTTGTCTGCACATCAAAGGGTTGGGCTGGTTTGGGTTCTGTTCAGCTTTTATTAGTTCCTCATTTTGTGCCAGCCAGGCTTTGTGCTAGGTGCTGGGGAAATAAGGATTTACTCAACAGGTATCTGTTAAATGCCTGTTATGTGCCAGGCATTGTTTTGGAGATGAGTATATACGTATGAATGAGACAGAATAAGATTCCTGCCCTCATGGAGCTTTACGTTATAATACACGAAACCACTAATAAGCAAATAACCTTCACTGGCTCAAATTACATGAAGTGCTATGAAGGAAATACATAGGTGGTACTTTACTGGGGGGATACTCTATTAGGTCGGGGGTGATCAGAGGAAGCTTCGGTGAGGAAGTGATACATGAGATAAATCCTGAAGATGAGAAATAGTCAATAATGTAAAGAGTGGTGGGCCAAGAACATTCTAGTCCAGTGCTGTTCAAATAGAACTTTCTGAAATAATGGAAATGCTCTATATCTGTGCTGTGATGTTGAGCACTTGTAATGTGGCTTTTGTGACTGAGGAACTGAATTTTTAAATTTTTTATTTTGATTTAAATAGCTATATGTGGCAAGTGACTAGGCAGGGGACTGGCACATGCAAAGACCCTGATGTAGCAAAGAGCTCAGCGTGTCCCAGGAACAGAAAGGAGGTTTCTGATCCAGTATGGCTGGTGTGCTGTGAGTAGGGAGAGGCAGGCGGGACCAGGTTTACTAGGGTTCGAGTGGCCATGATGGAGACTTAGAAGATTCAAAGCACAATGGGAAGCTGTTGGAGAACTTTAAGCAGAGAGGTGCTCTGGTCTAATTTACATTTTCACAAGGATCAGTACAGCTGTTATGTGAAGAATTGATTGATTGTCAAAAGAGAATAGAAGGGGGCTTCCCTGGTGGCGCAGTGGTTAAGAATCTGCCTGCCAACACAGGGCACACGCATTGGAGCTCTGGTCCGGGAAGATCCCATATGTCGTGGAGCAACTAAGCCCGTGCGTCACAACTACTGAGCCTGCGCTCTAGAGCCCGCGAACCACAACTACTAAAGCCCGCGCGCCTAGGGCCCATGCTCCGCAACAAGAGAAGCCACCGCAATGAGAAGCCCACGCACTGCAACAAAGAATAATCCCCGCTCGCTGCAACTAGAACAGCAACAAAGACCCAACGCAGCCAAAAATAAATAAATTAAATAAAATTTTTTTTTAAAAAAAAGAGGAAGTGGGGAGATGAGTTAGAAGGTTTTTCAAAGATGATGAATTGCATAAATGCAGCTAATTGCACTCCCTCTTAAAACCTCACTAAATCCACATAAGGTGATTAAAGAAAAAAAAAGTTGGAGAGAATAGGAACAGAAGCAACAGAAACCATAACATCATTTTGGACGCTGGAAAGCCGTGGTAATTGACCAAGGAGGTCTGAGACAGCTGAGCCCAAAGCTGAAGGGGAGAAAACAATGAAATGATCTGAGGCTCAGGAGCTGGCAGCACCAGGGGCCTCTGGAGCTGTGGAAGACTGTTGAAATAAGGAGAAACAGGTGAAAAGTGACTTCTCAGAGCGCTCTGGCTCCCTGCCTCTGGGTAGTGCTCCCTTCTCTGCCCCAGTAGACTTCTGGGGGTTTATTATCTGAAGAGAGTAAACCAGAGGGCATGACCTGGGGCCAGCCAGACACAGGTGAGGGCCTAAGTACTTAACCAGTAACAGGCCTGAAGAGGCTGTCTGCTTTTTTTTTTTTTTTTTTTTGCGGTACGCGGGCCTCTCACTGCTGTGGCCTCTCCCGTTGCGGAGCACAGGCTCCGGACGTGCAGGCTCAGCGGCCATGGCTCACAGGCCCAGCCGCTCCGCGGCATGTGGGATCTTCCCGGACTGGGGCATGAACTCGTGTCCCCTGCATCGGCAGGCAGACTCTCAACCACTGCGCCACCAGGGAAGCCCCTGTCTGCCTATTGAATACTGAATAGTGACCACTTCCCCTAACCACTCACCCCATGTGGCTCTCAGAACCCCCATCTTCCAAAGAAGAAATCAGAAGACTGCTCTGGAGAACATGACCAATCCAACATGAAAGACTTGAAGATCCTGAATCTGAGGTTCGTCAGCAGATGAACTGCCTAGGTCAGCCTAGGTAGAAGCTCAAAGCCAACGAGCCTCACCCACATACCCAGAGTTTCCCTTCAGTGTTTCAGACCTTCCTCCCTGTGAGCAGACAAGCAAGGAATCCCTGACGTATGAGGGATCCTGCAACATGGAAGACAGGCCAAAATCACAAGCAGAGCAAAGCAATTTGAAGGATACATACTATACAGGGAGAAGAAAGCTTAAAAAAATATATATCCTCAGTGATAAGAGAGTAGTTCACATGTAGGAAATCAGGACATAGAAAACAAAAAAGAGCTTTTAGAAATTAATAAAATGGAAGCACTGAAAAAAAAAATCACAGTGGAAGAGAAATTCTAATAAATTTCCCAGAAAATAGGACAAGACATGGAAAAATTGGGAAAGAATATTAGAGGCCAGCCCAGGAGACCCAACAGAACAAAGAAAACAGAAGGAAATCATCAGTGAAAAGATTTGGACACGTTTATGTGACTTTCTGGATTGAAATGGTCCACCAAGTGCCCAAAACAGTGAATGAAAAACATCTACCTTGAAGAACATCACTGTGAAATTTCAGAACACTGAGAATAACGAAAAGAACTAAAAGCTTCCAGAGAGAATGAACAGATCTCAAGCAAAGGGTCAGGCATCAGAATGACTTCAGATTTCTCAAGAAGCTTCAATACCCTGGAACAATGCCTTAAAAATTCTGGTGGAAGATTAATAACAACCTAGTAACCTGTACTCAACCTAATCGTCATTCAAATAGAAGAGTGGAGTGAAAATCTCAGAGAAGCAAGATCTGAAAAAACTTATTGCCCACATACTCTTTCCTTTTTTTAAAAATTTTGCGGTACGCGGGCCTCTCACTGTTGTGGCCTCTCCCATTGCGGAGCACAGGCTCCGGACGCGTAGGCTCAGCGGCCATGGCTCACGGGCCCAGCTGCTCCGCGGCATGTGGGATCCTCCCGGACCAGAGCACGAACCCGTGTTCTCTGCATCGGCAGGCGGACTCTCAACCACTGCGCCACCAGGGAAGCCCTCTTTCCTTTTTTTAAAAAAAATTAATTTTTGGCTGCATTGGGTCTTCGTTGCTGCACGTGGGTTTTCTCTAGTTGCCGTGAGCGGGGACCACTCTTCGTTGCGGTGCGCGGGCTTCTCATTGCGGTGGCTTCTCTTGTTGCGGGAGCACGGGCTCTAGGTGCGTGGGCTTCAGTAGTTGCGGCTCGTGGGCTCTAGAGCGCTGGCTCAGTAGTTGTGGCGCACGGGCTTAGTTGCTCCGCAGCATGTGGGATCTTCCTAGACCAGGGATCGAACCCGTGTCCCCTGCATTGGCAGGCAGATTCTTAACCACTGCGCCACCAAGGAAGTCCCCCACATACTCTTTCTGTGGGAGCTGCCGGAGGTTGAATCTGAAGAAGAGAGAGAAGGGGGGGTGGATAGGCTCCAACACAGGAACACTGTGATGCTGCATATGGGGGCCAAGAGCAACTAGTCTAGTTTGGAACAGGTTTGAACTTTTAGGGTCAAAGATAGTACAGGGTGCCACATCCAGAAGCACCCTTCCTCTGGAGTGAACAGATGGGTGTTCACTGTAAAGGCAGGGGCACCATCTCTTGTGTTGATGAGCCCCACAGGGGAGGTGGTGCACATCTGAGCCAGAGCAATGAGGCAAGAAGTGTGTTCCTCCCCTGAACCTCTCCTCACCGACATCTTGGCAAGAGCCTTCTGATCCCTCTACTCTGCAAGGGATAAGAAAATGAAATCTGCCTAAGAGGAACTCTATGTATACATGGTTTTGTAGTTGCTTACAGTATCCCGGGAAGGATACACGACAGGCTGCTCACGGTGGTTGTTTCAGGGAAAGTGAACCAACCAGGTGGCTTGAGAAATAGGTGGGAGGAAACCTATCACTGTTTACTTTTTTTTTAAAATTTGGACCACATACAAAAGATAAAAATGACACACACACACAGCCCCCCAAAAGAAAGTTGGTGAGAGAGAGAAAAAAAAAAGTTGGTGAGAGAACTTTTCAGTAGTTGACAGTGGCTTGCACTAAGGTAACCGCCACACAGATGGAGAGAAGTGCATGGATTTGAGCGTGACTGGAGGTGGAGGATGGCTACCATGCACTCAAGTGCCCACCAGGTGTTCATACTCTAGAGGGAGACTTGGTGGAGAAACAAGGTGATAGGAGTTCAGTGGAGGGATACTTCACCTGGCCTGAGGGAGAATTGCTGGGTTCCAGCCCTATCCAGCCCTGAAGCTGAGACTACGTGGGGAACAGCCCTAACTGTTGGTATTGGCTCTGATAGGGAAGATCAGGCCACCCCCCATCGCTCCTCAGGCCATGCCTTGGATCTGTACGGGAAACGGACTCCCTTGGGCAGGCTGAGCCTACTGGGACCGCCTTCATGTGCCTGCTCTATTTTTTTTTTAATTTTTTTGAATTGACACGGTATCAAGTCTTTTTTTTAAAGTTATTTATTTATTTATTTTTGGCTGTGTTGGGTCTTCGTTGCTGCACGCAGGCTTTCTCTAGTTGCGGCGAGTGGGGGCTACTCTTCATTGCGGTGCACGGGTTTCTCATTGCGGTGGCTTCTCGTTGCGGAGCACGGGCTCTAGGTGCGTGGGCCTACATTAGTTGTGGCCAAGGCACGTGGGATCTTCCCAGATCAGGGCTCAAACCCGTGTCCCCTGCATTGGCAGGCGGATTCTTAACCACTGCGCCACCAGGGAAGTCCCCCTGCTCTATTTTTACATCCCGCCTGGGAGCCCCGGCCCTAGCTTCCCTGCCTGCTTCCTGGCCGCTTGCTCTTCAGCTCTGACTCTGAGCATCCCTCCTTCCCAGGTGGCCAAGACGAAGCAGCAGATCGAGGAACAGCGGGTCCAGGTGCAGGTGGTGGAGCGGGCCCAGCAGGTGGCAGTGCAGGAGCAGGAGATCGCCCGCCGGGAGAAGGAGCTGGAGGCCCGCGTGCGGAAGCCGGCGGAAGCCGAGCGCTACAAGCTGGAGCGCCTAGCGGCGGCAGAGAAGTAAACACCCCTTCCTGGCCCCTTGCGGCTCCTTCACCACCTGGGCGCCCCCAGACGAATTGCTGAGGCCTTCTTTACCTGTACTCCTCCTGTGGAGTCTTTCTCCCAGAGCAAGGGCTCTTCCTCAGCTCCTCCCTCCACTCCCTTCTCTGCCCAGGTCCCAGCTGATCATGCAGGCAGAGGCAGAAGCCGAGTCTGTGCGGGTGAGTTAGCAGATGGCTCTTGCCGGCTTGTGGAGGGAGTGGGATTGTGCTCGGATTTCTTGTCCTTGACTACCGCCATCAGTACCCCAGGCGTCCTGTACCCTCCTCAGATGCGTGGGGAAGCCGAGGCCTTTGCCATAGGGGCCCGAGCCCGGGCCGAGGCTGAGCAGATGGCCAAGAAGGCAGAGGCTTTCCAGCTGTACCAGGAGGCTGCTCAGTTGGACATGCTGCTGGAGAAGCTGCCCCAGGTCTGGGGGTCGTGTGGACAAAAGCAGAGGAGGGACAGGATGAAGGACTGAGGGGTGGGGGAAATGAGGGAGGGTCTGGGGGAGAACCAGGCTAGGAGCCATAAATTCGGGGTGAGAATTACAAGCCAGTGACCAGAGTGAGGAAGGGTGATCCTCACAAAAGTGAAGGACAAGGATCTTAAAACCCAGAGGAAGGAGTCTTAGGATGGGTGTGGTCAGACCACAAGTGCTGAGTGGGCATCTTACCTACCAGGTGGCAGAGGAGATCAGTGGTCCCTTGACCTCGGCCAATAAGATCACACTGGTGTCCAGTGGAAGTGGGGCCATGGGGGCGGCCAAAGTGACCGGGGAAGTGCTGGACATCCTGAGCCGCCTGCCGGAGAGCGTGGAGAGACTCACAGGCGTCAGCATCTCCCAGGTGAGGGTTTCTAGGGCGGGGGCTGTGGAGCCGAATCACCAGGTTCTTATGGCATGTGATGCAGCGGGCCTAGCATGGGGCCAGCACCCAGGAGGCCTGGGGGGCCACTGACATTTATTAATTGCTTTCTGTGTGCCAAAACAGGGCTAAGCTTCTACACAAATGGTTTTAAAATGTTTTTAGATCAAACTTCCTTTGGGGTATGTGGGCTTTTACAAAGTAAAGAAACTGAACTTCCAGTTTAGCCCATGTCATACAGCTGGTGAAGCTGGGCTTCACACCCAGGCCAGCTATCTCTGGCGCCTGTGCTCTTGGTCACCCCACGAGTAGAAGGAACTAGCTGCAGCCTGTTGAAAATTAATTCCAGGGCATATCACTGCTTTTCTTGGTGCCTGTTTATTCACCTGTAGATTACGGTAGAGATCAGAGAGTAGGACCTAGAGCCAGACTGTTTTGGTGTGAATCGTGGCCCCAGTGCATGCTAACTGTGACCTTGGACAAGTTAATCTTCTCTGCACCTGTTTCTTCACCTTAAAACTGGGTTAATAAAAGTAACTACCCTGTTGAATTGTTAAGGGGATTAAATGAGTAGATATTTGCAGTGTTTAGAACAGTGCCTAGCATGTAGTAAGTACTATATAAGTGTGTGAAAGGACTTCCCTGGCAGTCTGGTGGTTAATACTCCACGTTCCCAATGCAGGGGGTGTGGGTTCGATCCCTGGTCGGGAACTAAGATCCCGTATTCTGCACAGCCAAAACAACAACAAAAACAAAACAAAGAGTGTGTTAAATAAAAAATGCATATATAAATAAAAGCACCAGACTGAATCAGTGACCTTCGAGCTGGGTTCCTTGGAGTCTCCTTGAGGTCTGCAGTGGATAATTGGGAGCTAAGGAGGGCCTGTGCAAGCAGGGATCCGGCTCCCTTCACCCCTTTGCAGTAAGTAATTCATTATTATACAAGAATCCAAATGACTGCTTGGCAAAGGGGGTGAGGTAGGGTACCAGAAAAAACTAGAATACTCATGGAAGTATGCATCCTCCCTGCAGCCTGTTCACCCAGATGGGATCCTGGGAGAGCAGGGCACCTGGTTCCCATAGTCATCACTGTTGTCTTTTGCCAGGTGAACCACAAGCCTCTGAGAACAGCCTGAGCCCTCGACCTTCGCGATGCCCAGCCTCATAACTCAAGTTGCCTGAATGGCCCCAATACTGCATGCACTTCAGCTGGCTCCCCAAGCACATCCTTTGACAGCGGAGTTCCACCGCTTGTCTCTCCTCGCCAAAAAGCCTGTCCCTTGCTTTGGAAGGGAAGGGTTGCTCCCTTTTCCAGCCCCATACTGCAGACTGCCAGTCCCATGCCAGCCTTCTGATGATCCCACCCCCAACTTATTTAACTTAAACTACTGTCTGAGCCTGTTGTCCAGAATTCTTCCTTAACCAAGCCTTGAGGGGTGGTCTGCAGGTTCTCAACTTTGTCAAATAAATTGCTAATAAGTACTGATACTTATGAACAGTTAATATAGCAGAACTAATTCAAAATGAATGCTAGAATGTAGCTTTTGCCTTTGCCTTCAATAGGCTTTTTACAATGGGAGAGGCAGTAGTTACTTGTATGTTAAGTTATAGAATTAATCCCCCTCCCAACCCTGAAGTTGGTTATCAGCAAAGCGTGCTGAAGTGGAAGCAATATCAATAACTGCATTCGTCCCTAGAATTACTGAAAACACGGCCAAGGGAAATTGTTACATTTGTTAAATTTCCAGGGCAGCTTTGAGACTATTGTGCTCCTTGAAGCACGAGGTATTAGATGGAACAGTTTAGAATGGGACCATGGTGTGACGTCCCTCACTAGTGATTTTCTGCCTTAGGCTGAGAAAATCCACAGGATTACAGAAATCAGCGTTACCCATAACAGAAAGGAACCCTGGATGCACTGTGCATTCGAGATCCTTCTGGAGCACTGTTAAAAACAGACTGCTGGGGTCCAACCCATTCTGGTTCAGTACATCTGGGCAGGATCGTTCAAGGGGATGCTGATCTTGCAACCACTT
Source organism: Neophocaena asiaeorientalis asiaeorientalis (assembly GCF_003031525.2). Classification (NCBI taxonomy): domain Eukaryota; kingdom Metazoa; phylum Chordata; class Mammalia; order Artiodactyla; family Phocoenidae; genus Neophocaena; species Neophocaena asiaeorientalis. Next base: position 943,089 of record NW_020172595.1, read on the forward strand.
GTCGTTTCTCAGTTCCTTTTTCTGTCCCTAGATCCTGCATCTGGGCCTATACCTACCCCAGTTACTAAGACAGGTACAGGTGGTGGGTACCAGGGATTAAGGTGTAAGGATATTCTTCTCATTAGTTTATGGGAAGTAGAATGTATAACTGAACTTGAGCCCCATGCCTCCATGAGCAATCTTTCCCTGAATGAGCACACATCTCACAACTTTTTTTTTCAATTCCCGTTTATTTTTGGCTCTTGGGGCAATGTCATCTTTTCAATATGAAAAAAAGCAGCAAGTTCAACACAATAGAAATCTGAAGTGTAGAATAGGACAAAACCAAGGGTAGGGGGGAAGGCAGTAGCAAAAGTAAGAGATGAGGTGTTGCCAGAGGATGGAGTGTCCTGTCCCCTCTCTGGGGAATGACATTTAGGTGGTAGCACATAGCTTTCCATATAGGTACAGAAGGGGTGATAAGTCATTTTTTTCCATAAGAAAAGATAGGGCTGGGGAGTGGCTTTCTGGAGGCTTAGAGACTAGTCTCCCTTGCTCCTCTTGACCCCCTTTTCTGACCAGGGGAAAGGAAGGAATCCAACATTACGAGGGAGGTAAAGTGGAAGAGGGGAGGATCCCCCGCTTGACAGGGTGGTGGCCAGAACCTTGCAAAGGAAATGGCTCAGGACAGAGCTTGGAGGGAGATTGAAAATGGAGATAATACTGTTAACACCTCCCCTGAAGCTGAGAGGAGCAGAGAGCTACCTGGAAACTAGGACTTCAATAGCCTGGACGCCCCTCTCCAAAACCCCACCCCTTCCCAGTAGGGACTTCTACCTGCTGCTTCGTTTCCTTTCCCCTGGGCTACCACATGGGCCTAGGATGGCAGTCACCTATCCGGATTATCAGCACATGGTTCTGAATGGGATTTGATGAGACTCAGCTTCTTGAGAGTTTATCTTGAAAACAGAGAGGGAAATGTTAACTGGACAGATGGGAGGAGTGGGCACCAGAAGGAAATACAGGGTTACCCAGAATGGCAGAAATCTAGGTTCCCCAGAGTGGAAAGAGAGAGGAGACATTCAACAAACAACAGATATTTATTGAGCGCCTATTATGTGCCAGGCACTGTTCTAGAACCCCCCCCCAAAAAAAGAAAAAAAAAGACAGGCAGAAAACGCAAATTCTGAGGGAGAGGAAAGGGGCGGCTGAGGAAGAAGGCAGAGGGGACTGAGAAGCCTGAGGTGGTGGGGACTCGGCCTTAGGCTTCCTCTTCGGCCTCCTCACCGAAATCCTCCTCCTCTTCTGCGGTGGCATCCTGGTACTGCTGGTACTCGGAGACGAGGTCGTTCATGTTGCTCTCAGCCTCGGTGAACTCCATTTCGTCCATGCCCTCACCTGTGTACCAGTGGAGGAAGGCCTTCCGGCGGAACATGGCAGTGAACTGCTCTGAGATGCGCTTGAACAGCTCCTGGATGGCTGTGCTGTTTCCAATGAAGGTGACCGCCATCTTGAGGCCACGGGGTGGGATGTCGCAGACGGCCGTCTTGACATTGTTGGGGATCCATTCCACGAAGTAGCTGCTGTTCTTGTTCTGCACGTTGAGCATCTGCTCATCGACCTCCTTCATGGACATCCGCCCACGGAAGACAGCAGCCACGGTGAGGTACCGGCCATGGCGGGGGTCACAGGCAGCCATCATGTTCTTGGCATCGAAGACCTGCTGGGTGAGCTCCGGCACAGTGAGGGCCCGATACTGCTGGCTTCCACGGCTGGTTAGAGGAGCAAAGCCAGGCATGAAAAAATGGAGACGTGGGAAGGGCACCATGTTGACTGCCAGCTTGCGGAGGTCAGCATTGAGCTGGCCAGGGAAGCGGAGGCAGGTGGTGACACCACTCATGGTGGCCGAGACGAGGTGGTTCAGGTCCCCGTAGGTTGGCGTGGTCAGCTTGAGGGTGCGGAAGCAGATGTCGTAAAGGGCCTCGTTGTCAATGCAGTAGGTCTCATCAGTGTTTTCCACCAGCTGATGGACGGAGAGGGTGGCATTGTAGGGCTCAACCACAGTGTCGGACACTTTGGGTGAGGGCACCACACTGAAGGTGTTCATGATGCGGTCAGGATACTCTTCACGAATCTTGCTGATGAGCAAGGTGCCCATTCCAGAGCCTGTGCCCCCGCCCAGCGAGTGGGTCAGCTGGAAGCCCTGCAGGCAGTCACAGCTCTCGGCCTCCTTCCGAACCACATCCAGGACCGAGTCGACCAGCTCGGCCCCCTCTGTATAGTGGCCCTTGGCCCAGTTGTTGCCTGCCCCAGACTGACCTGCAATGGGGTCAGAAGGCAAGCTTGGTTAGTAAAGTGTGGAAGATACATGGCCACATTTCTGCTTTTCAACTTTTGGAGTAATGCCAGTGGATGTATCTTCTCTCCCTCCCGTGTTACACCTGTCGCTCCCCCCAATTTACTATTTAAAGCAGTCACTACCTCTATCCTCCATTAGATTTCAAAACACAGCCCTGTATAAGTTCTTCAGTACAATCATTTCCTAACTCTTGCTGCACCCAAATAACTTGAACAAGTATCTACTATTGTCTGTGTAACTCACCAAAAACAAAGTTGTCTGGTCTGAAGATCTGACCAAAAGGCCCTGAGCGAACAGAGTCCATGGTCCCGGGTTCTAGATCCACCAAGATAGCACGAGGAACATATTTGCCACCTACAGGGAATAAAGTAGCGTTGTAAAAACTGACCGACATATAGGTAAATATTTTGGGGCGGGGAGGCAGCCGGGGACCCAAACTTGTGATTCCAGGCACTGCCACCAGGTGGCAGCAGAGCCACTTTTGAGCCCCGATGGGGGAAATGAAGAAAGGGCTCCAAAGGGAGAGAGAATGGATTCATTCAAAGGGGATAAAGGGTTTCCCAGGGAGGCAAGAGACCCCAGAGAAGTGGGAGTAATGGGACCCGTGATTCACGGCCTCCTGCCCTCACCTGTGGCTTCATTGTAGTACACGGAGATGCGGTCCAGCTGCAGGTCGCTATCCCCATGATAGGTGCCGGTGGGGTCGATGCCATGTTCATCACTGATCACCTCCCAGAACTGCCAGGGGAGAGCAACGGGTCCTCAACAGCTCAGGTTCCAGCCAATTATACGCCCTCTACCGCCATTTTAATTCCAGATACGCCTGTGCCGGGCCCTCCCCTAGGGCCTGGCATTCCTTCTGCCTGCCACACCCTTCCCCTAAACACCTGCACACGCGGGAAAACTGCAGCTTTCACTGCTTGGGATGTGAGATGCTGTGGAAGGTCCCGGCGATCGCAGGCACCGAAGTGGGTAGATGGAAGCGGCCGACTTGCTCGGAGAAGCGAACCTCCCCGCCCCCCCCCTTCGCAGGGCACAAAGAGCTGGGGGCCGGAGAATGGAGCCACTGCCGCAGGCGCCCACCCCGCCCGGCACGTGACCGCGGCGCAGGCGCGCGCCTAGGCGCCGACAAAGGGAGGCGCCGCGCGTGGGCGGGGCCGGAGCGCGAATTCCGCGCGGTAAGGGCGGGACTTGGCTCGGGCTCGCGCGCCCCCAGCGGGCTGGCCCGGCCGCATTGTCCCAGCGCGCCAGGGCGCCCGGGTCCCGCCCTTCTGCTCTAACGTAGCAGCCGCGCTTCCTCCCCGCCCCTCCCCCGCTACACTGTAACCGCGCGCAAAGGAAAAAAAAACCCTCCCCCTTGGCCTCGGAATTTTATTTCTTCTCTAGCTTTTAATTTTAACCCCCTTGCTTTAAATGAGGTTTTTCTTCCTTTGTCCTACTCTTTGGCCCTGAGGAGCCCTTTTAAAAAAAGCACTCCCCCTTTCCCCTAGCTCTTTCTCCATATCTGTTCACGCCCTAAAAGGGTCTCGGTTAAGGGCAAATGAAAGAAACTGAAATTAGTCCAGCACATATTAGCCTTCCGTGCACGAAAACCTGGGGGACCGCCCCTTGGGGATCGCGGGTGCCCGGAGACACCTATCTTTTGTAAAAGATATCGCGTACTGCAGCCCACCCCGGCGCATCGCGTCCCCCACATTTGGATCTGACCTCTCTGCAGCTGCCCGCCAGCCTCGCCCCTTCCCCCTCCGGCTCAACACTCCGAAACCCCGCCAAAGGGGATGCACATGGGGAAAACCTCATCTCGCTTTGTCTCGGGCCGTTTCCGCATCTCCCTCGCTCCCCGGTCCTCGGACCGTTAGCAGATGCCCTTTTTAAGTAAAATTTTACAGAAACTCGGTTTTCCCGCCCCCTAAACCTGAAGGGTGCTTTTAACAGCTTCCCCAAAATAAGCCTGCCAAGAAAAATTCCCCATTTTTCAAAAGCAAATCCCAGCTTTGCATAATACAAACGTGTATTATATATACATACAACTTTTAACGGGCAAAGCCTGACTAAGAATGGAGGATGCGAATGTCCCAGAGCCATTCGTCATAATTTACCTGGATTTTTTTCTTCTTAAAAATAAATATAGTCAAAAGAGGTTAAAAATCCTTACCTTGGCACCGATCTGATTGCCACACTGACCGGCCTGGATGTGCACGATTTCCCTCATTTTTAAAATTTATTGTAATCTTTTTGCTCGCCTCACAAGTGTGTACGGGGCAAGAAAATGATACGTAATTAGTTTTTCTCTGCTGCTGGTCGCAGGCTGGAAGGATGGGACGGGGCCCAGAGGTTGGAGCAGCGAGGTCCGAACTCGGCGGCAGGAAGGTTCTGAGAGGGAGAAAGGAGAGGGGAGGGCGCGGGAGGAAAGGCGGGCAGGGCGGGGCGCGCGTGCGCGGGGGCCGGGAGGCGGGAGAACGCGCCCCGCGAGGTGGTGGGGAGACAAAGCCTCACCGAGGCTGGCCCTGATTAGTCCGTGCTGGTCATGTATCAGACGTCCATTGGTCCCTGCTCGGCGGGACGAGCGCAGTCCTCCCTGGGAGTTGTAGTCCTCTATTGTTGTCCACGCTGCAAAATGAAAGAACAAATGGGTGGGTACTGGGTATGGGGGTTTTGGTTTGGGAGTTTTTAATGAAAAATGACCTTGCGCAAGGGTTCCTTCCTCTATGCCTGACTTTTCTGGTATAAAAAGAGAGTAGTTTACGGATACAGAAATTGGGAACCCGGGGGTGCCAGGCGTTGGAAGGTGGAGTGGGGGCACGCCCTGAAAGCTCCCCGCTGCGGTAGCTCTTGGGAAGACAGGACTGCTTAGCTCAGCGAAAACAGGGGAGAAATGCGGCATCCTGATCTGCTATCTAACAGCTGGTCCTTTGGTGACCCAAGGCATGAACTTCAGTAAACTGCTGCTCCCCCAGATACCTCAGGAAGAAGGAGGGGATTGCCCTCCTGCTATTTCCTTGGGAGTTTTCTAATGATAATGTTTAGAAACAAAATTGCAGCAAGGGCTTTTCAAGATAGAGAAGTAATTGTGTGAAGGGTATGTTCAAGAATAAGTTGAATGGTTTAGAGAAGTTGATATGCCAGAAGTGTCTGTCCATGTGGGGGGTCTGGGCCTTAGAGCAGCGTTTAACACACTGTATTGTCCAGCGGAGAACTATGGGGTGAGATACCTGATAGAATTTCAGTGTCTTCCAGCCTGCCTCTCTAGACACTGATGAAGTCAGTGTTTTTTCAGTTCACTGATTTCACTGACTAGGTGGCCGACCATTGCAACCTTCCAGGAGCCTCAGGATTGAAATAAAAGGGGTAGGGAGGTGATGGGGGAAAAACTGGATGAGCTGAAGTCTGAGTGGCATGTTTCATCTCAGGGATTAGTTCAACTTGAGAGATACTAAGTGTCCACCAAACCAGGAGCTAGGGATACACGAATGATTAAGAAGTAGCTCACTGTTCTCCAGGATCTTGCAATTTCGTGAGAAGTGTATAAACAATAATTGAGTGTGGTAAGCCCTGTGATAAAGGACATGTTATATCAAGGTCATCATTGTTAATTCACATTGGATTCAACACACATTTCTCAGTCGTTTTATAAATAAAAGAACAAGTTGTGTAAGACCCGTCTACCCACTTAAAATAGAATGTTCATGTTTTACGGCATGATCACAATGAAAATAATTACGTATTTTGTGGTAGTGAAGAGAGTTCAGGATTTACAATTAGGGAACTGGTTTCAATTTGTCTCTACCTTACATTAGTTGTAGGCAAGTTATCGGCAGAGCTCCGATTCTTTCTATAAAACCTATTTCTGCCTATTGTAGTCAGAATGAAGTGAGATAAGAATGCAAAAGGTCTTCCTAAATTATTCATGTCAAATTATTATTCTTGTCTTAGTATGACATTTAATGAAATAAATGGTATTTATCATCCTTGAACCCTTCAAAGAACTCGGTCAGCCTTCAAGATGGTTAACGAAACAGTTCTGTTTGCCTAGGGATCTTTACTCTTGGGGAATGACCTCAAAATGTCCATCAGGAATGTATTGTCAGAGAGGAAATGACATGACTTCAAGACGAGCTAACTCATAAGAAAATGACTTCCATTGCAATGAGTCCTCGAGCGCCACGCCTACGGGATATTTTCCAAACTGCAGCCTTCAACCACAACTGCAACCCGCAACCCATTTTCATTTCTCATGAGTCAGCGGACTCCATGTCTGGGAGGACCGGGGGAGGACGCTCTGGCCGTACTAGATGCTTGGGGCGACGACTATGGTAAGCCCCTCTATCCGTCGCTGGCGGCCAGACTCTGTGGTCGCGATTTGGAAATCTGCGCGGGAAGTGGGCGGTGCGGTGAAGCGGCAGCGGGTTGTCCTCTGGAGCTACCCAATCGAGGTGCGCTATTCTGTGCGCCTTCGGCGGCCTCTGATTACAGCCTCAGCCAACTGATCTCAGCCTCCCCTTAGAAGCCGCCCCTTTGAGCTGTAAGGGGGCGGGGACGGGGCGGGGCTCTGACTGTGCCTCCGAATTGGCGGCTTGCACTGTCGGCGTGCAGCCGGGCTGTGAAAGACAGCGGCAGGAGCCAATCAGCGAATCGGCCCCCGCCCCGCTCAGGCACTCGCGCCACCCCGGTCGCGGCCGTTACTGGTGGCGCGCGCGGGGACTCAAAGTAGGTGAGTTCTGGGGGGCCTCGCCCAAGGCTCCCCGGCTGACATCTTGGTTTTCCCCGGTGGGCGGGAGGGGCGTGCCTTGGGTACGACTGGGCGGAGGATACTTGGAAATTTGCTGCTCGGTTTATAATACTCATCCTTACCTGACGCTCCTCCCTGACCTTAGGTATGAAGACACAGGGAGCCGTTGGGCTAGGAGGGAACCCATGGGATGGAGGGAGATCAAAGGTGGTGGCCCATGGATTGGAGACGAGGGTCATGGGTACCAGCTGAGTTCGCCAGTCTTAAGAACGGAGTTTACATTATCTCCATGGAGGTGTCCTACTTTCCCAACCTGTCAACAGTTTCCGTTTAGAGTAGCATCTTTCATACTGTTTTGAGTTTTCATCTTATTTGTTCTTTAATCAGGAGGGCAGAGTTAATTTTACTTTGGTTCAGGAATGTATCCCGAATACTTACAGCGGTACCAGGTGCGCAAAAATTGTTGAATGAATATGATGGACCCGTGGGGAAAAGACAGAGTTCTTCTGCCGTGTCCAGTTCTCGGGGGGGTGTGAGGCAGAAATGGAATGTAATAGTTACACTATGGTGAGAGCTATCAGGATAAGTACAAGTCCACCAACCACCGTGAAACACTTAGGAACATGGGGAACACCAGAAAGCAGAGAAGACTCCAGGCAAGGCTTTGCTGAGGTAGTGACATTTGAACTGAATTGTAAAGGATGGGTAGGATTTGGACCAGAAAACTATGAGCAAAGGGCTAAGGAGCTGGCTAAGGCCTGCAGATGAAAGGGAGCAATGTGTTCAGAGACTGGGGAGAAGGTCCATGTGGCTGAATCATAGGCTTGGGTGAGGTGCGGGTGGGACATACATTTGAGGATATGAGGTTCTGATTGTGGAGGGTCTTGCTAAGGAGTTTAGATTTTATTTTATCCTATGGGCATGGAAATCCATCAAAGAATATTAAACAGAGGAGAGACATTATCTGGGTGGTCCTGGACAAATTCCTTAATCCATCTGTATTGCAGTTTCTTTATCTGAGAAATAGAAAGTAATAAGAAGGAATTCCCTGGCGCTCCAGTGGTTAGGACTCCGTGCTTCCACTGCAGGGGCCAGGGGTTTGATCCCTGGTCGAGGAACTAAGATCCCACATGCCATGCTGCGTGTCCAAAAGGAAAACAACCCAAAAAAAAAAGTAATAATAATAGTTTACAGGGTTCTTGTGATAATTAAATAAGTCAGTGAATATAAAGTGTTTAGAGCAGTGCTTGACACCTACCAAGCCTCTCTTTTGGCTGTTATGATTTTTTGCAGTTTAGTCTGATCACACTGAGATGATCTGATAAAGTGAAAAAGCATGGGCTTTGCAGCCAGAAGCACATTTATTCCTACCCTTTTCATTTACCTGCTATGTTATCCTGATTGAATATTTTTAGCCTTAGTGTCCTAAACGCCTGCCTCACGGCTACTATGCCTGATACATAGTTGGTGTTTGGCAAAAGTTATCCCAATAGTGGATAGTGAAATCAATTTAATGGATTGCAAATCGGCGTTTAAAGAATTGAGAAGAGAAAAAAACAGAATGACAACTACCAGTGTGTTGTATAAAGGCTTAACATTGTTTCTCAAAACATTTGTCTATAAATAAGCATGTGGGGGTTTTTTTGTTTTTTGTTTTTTTTTAAGATTTATTTATTTATTATTTATTTAATTTTGGCTGTGTCGGGTCTCAGTTGCAGCATGCGGGATCTTCACTGAGGCATGCGGGATCTTTCATTGCGGTGCCGGGGCTTCTCTCTAGTTGTAGTGTGCGGGTTTTCTCTTCTCTAGTTGTGGCACGCAGGCTCCAGGGCACGTGGGCTCTGTAGTTTGTGGCACGCAGGCTCTCTAGTTGAGGCGCCTGAGCTTAGTAGTTGTGGCACACAGGTTTAGTTGCCCCGCGACATGTGGGATCTTAGTTCCCTGATCAGGGATCGAACCTGAGTCCCCTGCGTTGGGAGGCAGATTCTTTACCACTGGACCACCAGGGAAGTCCCAAGCATGTGTTTTTGTATATATTTCTGTACTGGGGACTCTATAATATTTATTTCTTATTCCGTATCATGGTCAAAGATATTTCTTAAATGCTTCAGAAGAATAACAACAGAATGATTGGCAGAAAGGGAAGCATCAGCCTCCATAGCTATCCAGGTTTACAGCAGTTAGCAGTCTCCTCTCTGAGGCTGTGTGGTGTGACCCACTGAAAGAGGTGATAATAATGTGTTTTTTCCTCAGATCATGGAAGACACCCAGGTTATTAACTGGGAAGTTGAACAAGAGGAGGAGGTTGAAGAGAGACCCAGTGAATCTTTGGGGTGTAGCTTGGAGCCCCTTGGGCGACTGCGTATCTTCAGTAGTTCCTATGGACCAGAAAAAGGTCAGGGGTTATTGTGTGCTGAAGTACTGGTATTTCTTTTTCTTTTTTTCTTTTTTAGGCCTCTTATTTCTGTGGCGAGGTAATTGGAGGGTTGCAAGCTTAGATATGCATCTGGGAGATCTGAAAAAAGGTTTTACTGGGAATGGAGAAGAGGGGGCTGATTGATCTGATTGCTCCAGGCAAGTGCCCTGGACTCAATGGGGGTGCTTTTACTTTGGTAGGAGAAGATGAAGGGATTCAGATAAAAATCCAGTGAGGTCTGGAAATGGGTGGTGGTGATGTTTTGCACAACAATGTGAATGTACTTAACGTCACTGAACTGTACACTGAAAAGTTGGCTGAATGGTAAATTTTATGTATATTTTACAATAGAAAATAATCCAGTGTGGATGGATGGGGTATTGATTATGAATAATGCATTGCATATATTCTTTATTAGCTAGTTATCCTGGGGCCTTTTTTTTTTTTTTTTTTTTTGCGGTACGCGGGCCTCTCACTGTTGTGGCCTCTCCCGTTGCGGAGCAACAGGCTCCGGACGCGCAGGCTCAGTGGCCATGGCTCACGGGCCCAGCCGCTCCGCGGCATGTGGGATCCTCCCACACCGGGGCACGAACCCGTGTCCCCTGCATCGGCAGGCGGACTCTCAACCACTGCGCCACCAGGGAAGCCCTCCTGGGGCCTTTTATTTTTCTAATGCATGGGGGGACCTTGAGTGAGTAGTGAGGTACTTAACAGGAACATTTTCCTAATAGAAGGTCAGGACTCTGGCCTTGGAACCCATATACCTCTCTAATTCTTAGATTTCCCATTATACCTTGGGAAGAATGTGGTAGGCCGAATGCCTGATTGCTCTGTGGCCCTGCCCTATTCATCTATCTCCAAACAACATGCGGTGATTGAAATCTTGGCCTGGGACAAGGCGCCTGTCCTCCGGGATTGTGGAAGCCTCAATGGTACTCAAATCCTGAGGCCTCCTAAGGTCCTGGGCCCTGGGGTGAGTCATCGTTTGAGGGACCGGGAGTTGATTCTCTTTGCTGACTTGCCCTGCCAGTACCATCGCTTGGATGTCCCCCTGCCCTTTGTCTCCCGGGGCCCTCTAACTATAGAGGAGACACCCGGGGTACAGGGAGGAACTCAACCCCACAGGCTTCTGTTGGCTGAGGACTCAGAGGAAGAAGTAGGTAAGTTTGTGTATTGGGAGGGCGGGTGAGGAGATGGGGATTGTGAGTGTAAAACTGTCAACTTATTCCTTTCTACAACTGACAGATTCTCTTTCTGAAAAGTGTGTGGTGAAAGGACCAAGGACCTCCTTTTTGGCAACAGTAGTTCCAGAGAGGTGAGTGCCAAAGGGCCAGACACCTGAGTCCTCAAAAGAAGGAGGAATCAGGGGCTGGAGGATCCATCTCTACGAGAACTTATTACCATGAAAGTCTGGGCTGGGGAACTACACATACTCATTCAATCAACTGAATTTTTATTGAGCACCTCTGATGTGCCAAGTAGAAAACTAACTGCTGGAGATAGAAAAGAAAATACTACCTCATGTCTGCCCTCAAGGAGCTCCTAGTTGAGTGAGGTATCCCTTCTGGGGAAATAGATTCTATAGACTCTCTCTTCCCTTCCCTTCACAGCGATGAAGAGGGATCTTCCTCTCCCCTGGATATCCCTGGGCCACCTTTTGCCTTCAACTTGAACAGTGACACAGATGAGGAAGAAAGTCAGCAACCAGGAGCAGGGGAGGGCTCCTCAGCTGCCAGAAGAGTCACCGCTGCAGAGACAGAACAGCCTAAACCTGTCACAACTGGAATCCAGCTTGAAAAGGATCAGTGTTCAGTGAAGGAGAAGAACAATGACACGAAAGTTGAGAGGAGCGCGAGGAGTAGGGTGGTTCCAGTTGGAGTGATTCTGGAGAGGAGCCAGCCTACTGGAGAGGACAGTGACACAGATGTGGATGATGAGAGCGGGCCTCTGAGAAGGCTCACTGGGGTCCATCTGGAAAGGGCCCAGCCTTGTGGCTTCATAGACAGTGATACTGATGTGGAAGAAGAGGGGATCCCTGCGACCCCAGCTGTAGTTCCTGTGAGGAAGAGGCACAGCTTCCATGAAGTTGGTACAGAGAGTCCTCGGGCACCTGGCGTGGCACATCAGCAGGAGAGCCTGGCTGGTAGTGATACAGATATAGAGGAGGGGGAGGCCCCCCTGACTGTCCCTCTGGACAAAAGCCGAGCCTCCGTCGTGATCGATAGCAATACAGATGACAAGGAAGAAGTCTCAGCAGCGCTCACGCTGGCACATCTACGAGAGAGCCGGGCTGTTGCGTGGAACAGAGATCCAGATGCAGAAGACGATAGGGCCCAACCGGTGGCCCTTCTGGAGCAAAGCCAAGCCTCTGCTGGGAGAGACAGTGACACAGACGTGAAGGAAAAGGGGCTCCCAGTGGAGAAGACAGGAACTGTTCCCACGGGTCACACGGGCAAGGCATATTCAGAAAAGAGTCATCCTCCCCTCAGGGACAGTGATACAGAGGTAACGGAAGAGAAGAGCTCACCAGGGTTCCACCTGGAGAGAAGCCAAGCCTCTGCCACAGTGCATATCAACACACAAGTAGTGGAGGAAGTCCCACCAGGGCCAGCTGTTATACTTCTGGAGAAGCATCAAGTACCTGTAGCATGGACACATCAAACAGATGTGGAAGCTGAAGGAGGCCCAGCAAAGCTGCCTGTGGTGTATCTAGAAGAAGCCCGGCCTCCTCTAGCTAGGGACTGTGACCCAGATGCGGAGGAGAACACATCCTTAGCAGCCTCAGCAGTGGCAGATGTAAGAAAGAGCCAGCTTCAGGCAGAAGAAGATACTGGGACAGAGTGGGCTGTAGCTGTTCTTGAACAGGGCAGGGCTTTTATGGCTGGGGCCCAGGGTGGGTCACCTGCGGCCCAAGTGGAGCAGGACCTTCTCCCTGTCTCAAGGAATAACATAGCAGATCTGGTGGTGGACACAGTCACTCCAGGGGAACCCACCCAGCCACAGAGACGGGGGGCCCAGACCCCCACAGAAAGGGAGAGAGAACCACATGTGGATAGGACCATGGACTCTGGAGACAACCACGATGGTTAGTGCTGGCCTTTCTTCCTCCCTTAACCCCTGCAATAAAGAATGCTTCTAGGGTATCTTAGTTCATTTGAGCTGCTATAACAAAATACCATAGACTGGGTAGCTTATAAACAACAGAAGTTTATTTTTCACAGTTCTAAAGCCTGGGAAGTCCAAGATACCAGCAGATTCAGTGTCTGGTGAGGCCCTGCTTCCTTCTTCATAGGCAGCCATCTTCTCACTATGTCCTCACGTGGCAGAAGGGCCCAAGGAAGCTCTCTGGAGTCTCTTTTATAAGGGCACTGATCCCATTCACACGGGCTCCACCCTCATGACCTAATCACCTCCCAGAAGCCCCACCTCCTAATACCCTCACATTGGAAATTAGGTTTCAATGTAAGAATTTTGGGGGAGACACAGAGATTCAGTCTATTGCATGGCGTTGGGGCTGAGGAGGGAATAGTAGAGTAAAAGGAAGGAGTTAAGGGTCAGCTGTGATTTTTTAATTATCCTATATTCCTCCCCCACCAGATTCTGAAGATATGGACCTGCAAGCTACCCAGTGCTTTGTGGAGAGAGAGAATCAGAGCCTGGAAGGTGAGGACATCTGTGTCATGTGGATACTGGTACAAACAGGAGCTTGGAGATCAGACTGGTAGTCCTTGAAGTGTGTGAAAGCTGGGACGGTCAGGGTGGGAAACTAAGAATGGGACCCTGGAGTTCTGTGGAGCAGTGCTCAGGCCATGCTTTTTTGTGCAACAGTCCCCAGCATGGAGGATGAACCCACCCAGGCCTTCCTGTTTACTCTGCCCCAAGAGCCTGGCCCTTCCCGTTGCAGCTTCCAGGCCACAGGTATAAGAAACTCTCCCCTCCTCTGTGTCCCTAACTTGGCATCCTTATTCCCCCTCTACACGTTTCTTTTATATTCCTTGATGTTTTGCTGATGTTCCTCCATCTCATCAGAAAAAAAATGCCATATTAAGTCAGACCCATAGAGCAACTAGTCTAGCATAAGTTTTTAAGAGGCTACTGAGAGAGCTTTTATATGAAGGTTTGGGCTTACTTTTTGAGACAAATGTTAAATGTTATGACTATCTTCCTTACTCCCAGCTTTCCTTTAATAACCCATTTAAATTTATTATGCATGAATTTGTCTTCATCTTTTCTCAAGCTATTACCTTTTCAACCTACATTCCTCCCTCTTCTCTCTCTCTCTCTCACTCTGCTTTCAGGTTCCTTGGATGAGCCATGGGAGGTCTTGGCTACACAGCCATTCTGTCCGAGAGAGTCTGAAGCCTCTGAGCCTCAGCCCATTGCCACCCACATTGAAGCCCATGCATCTTGCCCCTCTCCACCTACGGCAGCACCACAAGAGCAACATCCAGAGAGTCCAGTTCATGCAGAGCCACTGGGGATTCAAGGCAGAGGGATGCAGACTGTGGAGGAAGACATGGGTACACCCAGAGAGACAGCAGAGAGGGTGACCCCTGAGAGAGAGCCATTGGAGAGGGAAACTGAGAAACTGCCCTCAGAAGGAGAGAGGGAAGATGTGATGGGAGAGGAAGAATCAACCAGGGGGATACAGGACAGAGAACAAAAACAGGTGTTAGCTAGAGATACTCAGGAACAAGAGTCTGACAAAAAAGTAAAAAGTGCAAGTACTGAAAGGGATATGGAGAGTTTGAAGGTAGAAATTGAGACACCCGAGGAAATACAAGAGAAAGAGAGAGAAAAGCAGACTCTTACAAGAGAAATATTTGACAGAGAAGCAGAGAAACCAGTAGCAGAGAGAGAGTGTGAGGCAGGTGGGTTACAAGGGAAGGTACCCAAAGTGATGCTGGACAGAGGCCCACAGACAGGGGAGACAGAGGCGGGGGGCCAGGACCAGAAAGGCCAGGCCTCAGGTTCGACACCAGAGCCTGGAGTGGGGGCGGGAGACCTTCAGGGACTTGCTTCAGACCCCATAGCTTCTGGGAGCCAGTCAGGTGGAGGAAGGGGTGCCCCAGTGGGCCCCAGGAGGCAGCAGAGAGGTAAGTGAAGGTAGAGGGGAGCCTGAGGTGGTACACAGCCCTCATGATAATCAACCGCTAAGTGACTGACTGCTTAGACCTCAGCTACTTGTCTTTCCCTTCTGTCTAGGCTACTTGAATTGCAAGATGCCACCTGCTGAGAAGGCTTCCAGGGTGAGAGCTGCTTTCTGTACCCACCTCCCCACTCCACAGGTCATCTCTGTATCTCCTCCACTGCCCCTTCCCCTGACCTTGCTTTCATTTACTCCTTTCCCCATACGTTTAACTTTTCTTCCATTTTCACTGCTCCTTAGTTGGCTTCTTGGTTGGCTCCTTAGTTGGCTTCTATCCGTTTACTTTGACACCTGTTGTTTTCCATATCTGTTCCCCAAGTTCTGTCTCCCCATCCCTGACTCAGAAAGCTCCTTTTTTCAAGTCCATTTCCTCTTTCTCCTAACCGTCCTCTTTATTAGAATCATCCATATATTGAGAATACTATACTGGCATTTTGGGGAGAGGTCTTTGGGAACGAGGGAATTCCCAGTCTAATGGAACAGACAGAAAGAGAGATGCCACGAGTACATTCTATAAACAAGGATCAAGAACAGTATCCAAGTCCTGTCTCTCTTCTCTGTCTCTTCCTCCCTCACTGGCTTCCATTTCTCCCCAGGGTAATCAGGAATCCCCAGATGCTTGTCGGCCTCCTGCACTGCAGGAGGCTTCAGCGCCTCTCCAAAACCCCCTCATCTCTCAGAGCCAGAAACATCCTGCCCCTCAGTCCCTCCTTTCGCCCTCTCTACCTCCTTTAGAACGGCCCATTCCCAGGACCAGACAAAATGAGAGTCAGGAAGCTCTGGAGACTCCCTTTTCCTCAGAGCTGGACTCTCTTCACCCAAAACCCAAAGTCAAGCCCCAAGGGTCCTCTCCAGTTTCTTCTGTACCCCTTGAGCCCCACCCTACCGCTTCCACAGACCAGCTTGTCACCCCCAAGCCCACATCTCGGGCCACTGGGGGCAGGACACTTAGGTCCTCTGTCAAAACCCCTGAACGAAATGTCTCCACAGTCCCTGAGCTCCAGCCTTCTGCCCACACAGACCAGGCTGTCACCCCCAAACCCACAACTCGGGCCACTCGGGGCAGGACACAGAGGGCTTCTGTCAAGACTCCCGAACCAGTTATCTCCACAGCCCCTGGGCCCCAGCCTTCCACTCCCACAGACCAGGCTGTCACCCCCAAACCCACATCTCGGGCCACTAGGGGGAGGACACAGAGGGCTTCTGTCAAGACTCCCGAACCAGTTTTCACCACAGCCCCTGAGACCCACCCTTCCACTCCCACAGACCAGCCTGTCACCCCCAAACCCACATCTCAGGCCACTAGGGGCAGGACACAGAGGGCTTCAGTCAAAGCTCCCGAACCAGTTATCGCCACAGCCCCTGAGCCCCAGCCTTCCACTCCCACAGACCAGCCTGTCACCCCCAAACCCACATCTCCGGCCACTCGGGACAGGACACAGAGGGCTTCTGTCAAGACTCCCGAACCAGTTATCGCCACAGCCCCTGCGCCCCAGCCTTCCACCCCCACAGACCAACCTGTCACCCCCAAACCCACATCTCAGGCCACTCGGGGCAGGACACAGAGGGCTTCTGTCAAGCCTCCCGAACCAGTTTTCTCCACAGCCCCTGAGCCCCAGCCTTCCCCTCCCACAGACCAGCCTGTCACCCAAAAACCCACATCTCGGGCCACTCGGGGCAGGACACAGAGGGCTTCTGTCAAGCCTCCCGAACCAGTTTTCTCCACAGCCCCTGAGCCCCAGCCTTCCCCTCCCACAGACCAGCCTGTCACCCAAAAACCCACATCTCGGGCCACTCGGGGCAGGACACAGAGGGATTCTGTCAAGGCTCCCAAACCAGTTATCGCCACAGCCCCTGAGCCCCAGCCTTCCACTCCCACAGACCAGCCTGTCACCCCCAAACCCACATCTCAGGCCACTCGGGGCAGGACACAGAGGGCTTCTGTCAAGACTCCCGAACCAGTTATCGCCACAGCCCCTGCGCCCCAGCCTTCCACCCCCACAGACCAACCTGTCACCCCCAAACCCACATCTCAGGCCACTCGGGGCAGGACACTTAGGTCCTCTGTCAAAACCCCTGAACGAAATGTCCCCACAGCCCCTGAGCTCCAGCCTTCTGCCCACACAGACCAGCCTGTCACCCCCAAACCCACATCTCGGGCCCCTCAGGGCAGGACACTTAGGTCATCTGCTAAGGCCCCTGAACCAGTTGTCCCCATAACTCCTGAGCCCCAGCCTTCCACCTCTAAAGACCAGTCTCTCACCCCTGAGCCCACATCTCAGGCCACTCGGGGCAGGACACAAAGGTCCTCTGTCAAGACATCCCAGTCAACTGAACCCACAGCTCCTGACCTTGAACCTTCGTCCCCCACAGAGCAGCCTGTCACCCCCAAAGTCATAGCTCAGGGTGGTCAGAGCAGGACACTAAGGTCTTCTACAGTAAATGCTGTGCCAGTTCCTACCACCCCTGAGTCCCACTCTCCAGTCCCCACAGGAGAGCCTATTCCCCCTGAGCCCATCCCTGAAGCCAATTGCAGCAGGAGGCCAAGGGCCACTAGGAAACATGGGTCTCTCACAGCTCACGTTCATGAACCCTACTCTGCACCCTCCGAACCTAACTCCTCAAGGGACCAGAGACGAGGGGCAGTGAGGGCAGCCGAGTCCCTCAGCACCATTCCTGAGCCTGCCTTTGCCCAGCTTCCCGAGGCACCCACTCGTGCTCCCCAGATCCCAAAGGGGGAGGCAGCAGATAGATCTGGCTTCACCCCAGAGCCCCAGCCTGAGGCCTCTCAAAATCGCAAGAGGCCTTTAGCTACTGCAGACTCACCTCCACTTCAAAAACGGCTCCAAAGAGGAGAAGTTCCCCAGAAGACAGCATTCCTTAAGGAAGAAGAAGAAAATCCTGCAGCGAAGCAGAGGAAGGAAGAGGTGAGGAGGGGGCTGGAGTCACCTAGTTTAGAAAGAGCTTGGGGGCTTGGAAACTCCCACCAAGTTCTCTCTCAACCCCAGGATGTAGTGATTCCAGGACCAGGCAAGAGAAAGAGAGAGCAGACAGAGGAGGAGCCCCGGGAAATACCAAGCCGCAGCCTGCGACGGACCAAACCTCTCCAAGAGTCCACGGCCCCCAAAGTAGGAGAGAAGGGCTCTGGGGCTTTGTGGGAGATGGAGATGTGGTAGGACGGGAGGAGACCCAGGGGATTTGGGAGACGGGTGCCGATGGCGCTGGTTGCCGTGACCAGCTCTGGCTAACCCCTTTCACAGGTGCTCTTCACAGGCGTGGTGGATGCTCATGGAGAGCGGGCAGTGCTGGCCCTGGGGGGCAGTCTGGCCAGCTCAGTGGCTGAGGCTTCCCACCTGGTGACAGATCGGATCCGCCGGACAGTCAAGTTCCTGTGTGCCCTGGGGCGGGGCATCCCCATCCTCTCCCTGGACTGGCTGCACCAGGTGAGAGGCCAGGAGATGATGACAGACCCGTAGAGATAGTGGCGGGAGAAGGCTGCTCACATGGGTCTGTAGAAAGCGGTGGGAGGAACGTGGGTACAGGAAGACGAGGTTAGTGAAGCAGAAGGCTTAATTCTGAAAACATTTCCTGAGCTCCCTGTAAACACTAGAAAGAAGAGCTGGGTGAAGGGCTGGGCTGAGCTTTGATACTGACTGTTACCGTCCTTAGTCCCACAAGGCAGGTTGCTTCTTGCCCCCGGCTGAATAT
Organism: Neophocaena asiaeorientalis asiaeorientalis; assembly: GCF_003031525.2. Lineage (NCBI taxonomy): Eukaryota > Metazoa > Chordata > Mammalia > Artiodactyla > Phocoenidae > Neophocaena > Neophocaena asiaeorientalis. The sequence continues at coordinate 961,429 of NW_020172595.1, forward strand.
GTGGTGACTGATCCTGAGCAGGAGAAGAACTTTGGCTTCAGCCTTCGGGAGGCCCTGAGCCGGGCTCGGGAGCGAAGGCTGCTGGAGGTGAGAGGCCATCTTCTGCCCCACACTTCAGCTGTTGCCCAGCGGTCCACGGCCTCTCAGTGCATCATCTACTGTCTCCACCATTCTCTTCCTCCTAGGGCTATGAGATTCACGTGACCCCAGGGGTCCAGCCACCACCACCTCAGATGGGAGAGATCATCAGCTGCTGTGGAGGCACCGTCCTACCCAGCATGCCCCGGTCCTATAAGGTAGGGGTGGTGTGTTCAGGATCTGGTGAGGTGGTAGTTAGAGAGGTGGCTGGAATGGGAACAGGTTAGATGGGAACACGGAGTAGTGAGAGGCTGGGGGAAGACCTCTGGTATAGAGAGGGATAGAGAAGGAAGAGGTCTGCTGATACCAAATGGACTTATTTTTATTTTTGTATATACAATTTTTTTGAAATATACACAAAGGGAGAGGGAATATGTAGCGAACCTCCATATACCAATCACTCAGATTCAACAGGTTAATTTAGGTTTTGCTGCATTTGCTCTATTTTTTTTCCCTTTTTCTTTCATTTTCTTTGCTGAAATTTTTAAGGGAAACTGCAAAGGTCATTATTATTTTTTCTTACATATTTAAAATATACATCTCTAAGAAATATGTACATTTCTTACATAATCACATGCCGTTATTGGTCAATAACAAAATTAACAATTGTTTCCTGGTCACTTCGTCTTACTCCATTAATCAAATTTCTCGAGTCATCTGAAAATGTCTTTTTACAGTTCAAATCAGGACTCAAACAAGGTCCATGTATCCCCACAATTGCGCTGTATCTCTTAATTTTCTTTTACTCTAGAGCATACCCCCCAACCCACCTAGCCTTTTTCCTGCCATTGACTTCCTGCAGAAACTAGGTCACTTGTCCTTTAGAATGTTCCACAGTCTGGATTTTTCTGTTTGCTCCCTTGTTGTGTCATTAATCTTGTTTTTCTATCTTTTATATTTCCTGTAAATCGTAGTTAACTTTAAAAGGTTGAACAAATTCAGGTTCAACTTTTGTGGCAAGAGCTCTTCATAGACAGTGTGTGTCATATGGCTTCCCGTCAGGAGGTTGTTTTTGTGCTGCTAAGACTGATTAGTGGGTCCCGAACCTACTTCTAGGATTCTTTTTCACCCCTGACTTTCTGTTTTCTCTTTCTTCCAGCCTCAGAGAGTTGTGATCACATGTTCCCAGGACTTCCCTCGATGTGCCATTCCATTTCGGGTTGGGCTGCCCATCCTCTCACCTGAGTTCCTGCTCACAGGAGTACTAAAGCAGGAAGCCAAGCCAGAGGCCTTTGTCCTCTCCACTTTGGAAGTGTCATCCACCTGAAAACCCCACCCCAGTATGCTTTTCCTTCCAGACCAATATATAAAGTGTTAGAAATATTTGGAAGAAAGAACTTAGGGCTTTAGAAAGGATTGGGGTGTACTGATCTCATTTGTCTTGGAACATGGGTGGGGCTGAAAAGCTTGCTGGTAAACAAAGACAGGGAGATTGGGAGCCACAGTTTTCTTAAATGGCCACTTAAAGTCGGCCAATCCCGTGCTCAGATATCTTAAGTCGCTGCTCACATTTAGCCGGACTGATGTGCTTATTGCTCTATGGCGCGCAGTGTCCTGCTTCCTGTTTGGAAACCATTTGTTTCTCCTCTTCTTTTCTTACTGGGATTCTTACTCACCCTGCAAAAGATAGTGGAAACAATTTTAGTGTCCAGAACTTGAAAGAATGCTTGGAGTGAGTAAATTTGAGGGTGGAGTTATGGAATGCTACTAAAATATTTTCCCCTCTCCTTGCCCCATCTCGTTAGAAGCATCCTTTAGCTTTGACGTTGAGCAAATCTCTGCCCTTTTTTTTTTCCTGGCCTGCTTTTCCAGTATTTATAAAGTTAGCTTAGGCTTAACCTCTGTGATAAATAAATATTCACTATGTGCCTTATGGTGTAGTACAGTTTTATTTTGTAAATTTTAGAAGTTGGTTGATTATAAGGATGTAGAGAAATTGGAACCCATCTACATTGCTCATGGGAATGTAAAATGATTCATCCACGTGATAAGCAGTTTGACAGTTTCTCAAAAAGTTAATTATAGAATTACCATATGACGCAGCAATTCTACTCATAGGTATATAGCCAAAAGAATCAAAACAGATGTTCAGACAAATACTTGTATACAAATGTTCATATCAACACTTTCACAAGGGCCGAAAGATGAAAACACCACAAATGTTCATCAGCAGATGAATGGATAAACAAGTTGTGGCATATCCATACAATGGAATATTATTCAGCCATAAAAGGGGATGAGGTACTAATTGTGCTACGGTGTTTTGAGGATGAATCTCAAAAGCATTATGCTAAGTAAAAGAAGCCAGACACAAAAGGTCACGTTGTATGACTCCACCTGTAGGAAATACACAGAATAGGTAAATCCACAGAGACAGTAGATGGTGGTTGCCAGGGCTGGCAGGGAGAGAAAATGGGGAATGACCGCTTAATGGGTACAGGGTTTTATTTTGGGGTGAAGAGAAAATGCTTTGGAACTAGACAGAGGTGGTGGTTGCACACATTATGAATGTACTAAATGACACTGGACTGTTCTCTTTAAAGTGGTTAATTTCATGTTATGTGAATTTCACTTCAATTTAAAAAATACTGATTAGTTTTGGGCACTTTTCTGCAGGTAAGTTATACTTAAGTTTGGAAAACTTTGGTGTAGTAGAAACAGCATGAGCTTTGCCAAACACTGTGCTGCTGGCTTTTAGACATACCTCATCTCACAATATATATTAAGCATAGCCATAGTGGGTGTGGCACACAGTAGGACCCAGATAAATATTAGTCCCCTTGCACTGCTCAAAGCCTTGTACTTTGTGAAGCTGCCTGTGTCCCTGAGGTCCACTGGATTCCTTACAGCACCTGCTGTCTCTGTAGCCCCACTTAGCACTCGTGCACACCCACTTCATGACTGGTACAATTTAAGTGCCCCGATTTAAATTTCTAGAGAAGAGAGATCTTTTCTTACACTTCCAATGAACCCTACAGCTCATAGCACATTGTGTAATAAATGTCTCTGTCAGTCAGGATCCTAAGAGGAAACTATGGCACAGTCAAATTAGGATAATTTGGAGAGAGTTTAATGAAGTGAAAATTATAAGTAGGCAGAGTGTAGGGAAATCACAAAGAATATTGCCAGTACCCACAGCTCTGTTGTGGCCACCTGTAAACACAAAAGGTTGAGAGGAGGGAACAGTTACATAGAAAGGCTTCCCTCAAATGCTGTGATTTTCTTTGATGTAGTCCATTCAGGACAACTTCCTGAGGCAGAAAGCAGGATGGAGAGTGAATCAGGAGGGAAAACATAATGATGTCTGGTACAGTATAAAATAGCACTGATTTGGAGGAGAATGGGAATACTAAGCCTCCGGGAGGGAGAAGGAATGTGGAGCCTGTGGGAAATTTTCTTGATCTCTTTAGGCCTATGTTTCTTCTATCTATTAGCTGAGGGAATTAGCTTCCTGATCTCTAGGTTCCTCACTATGGTCATAGCTACTGTGACCAGGTCCTTAGCTACATGATCTTTAATGGAGAAAAACCTTACTTTACTTTGATTTTTAGATGTGAATGTTAGTCTTGTAGGTATTACAAACAGGTCTGTAGGGAAAATTTTGGACAAAAGATCTTAGTGCTTTCTGACTAGTAAGTGGAGTCTAATGGGGTTGTATAGGTAGTTAATTATCACAAGCTTGGATAAAATTAACATACTACAAAGTTTACAACTGTAATAAAGTTTTCTATCACAAATATTTTAACATGTTGTTACTCTCATGTTTACAAAGTAACAGCCTTTGGCATTAATAGAACAAATCTTTCAGTGTTACAGACAAGTTCTCTCCCCTTAGCAAGTGGAGAGGCAACAAATCAGCTTTATAATAAATTACAGACTAAGCGTTTGTGGTAAAATAGTCACTCTTTTTCATCTAACAAGCTGTAATGGATGATTCAGAGCTTTGGGTTCTCAGCCTGGGTCAACAGTCTTCCGTTCTCTCACCGTTCATTATAAGTGTTAGCTGAGGCTTTGTAACCTCTTGACTCTGGCTGTTTTCTAGTCAAAGCTGTTAAAGGAAGGTGGGATCATAATGCCGTTTCTGCAAGAACCCTGCAAGAGAGGAACTGTCTTCATTTTAGATGCGAAAACTAGCCCAGCTGCGATTCAAACCACGTGCATGACTGAACAACCGCTGCCCTTCTCACCTCTCACTTGGGATTCTAACATTCCCTTCTGTGACGCGGAGATCGCAGACCCGGGAAAGGCACTTAGGGATCAGCCCTGAAGCTCTGTGCGAGAGAGCCGCGCGCGCCGGCCGGAAGCCTGGGCGTCGGCGCGCGGGAGCCCCGCCCTCCTGGGCAGGGTCCCAGGCGGGAGGCGGGGTCGGGGCGGAGCCTGCGGCCGCGGGAATCCCAAACCCGCCCCTTTCCCCACCCCTCCATTTCTCGCCATGGCCCCTGCACTGCTCCTCGTCCCTGCTGCCCTCGCCTCTTTCATCCTGGCCTTTGGCACTGGAGTGGAGTTCGTGCGCTTTACCTCCCTTCGGCCACTTCTTGGAGGAATCTCGGAGTCTGGTGGTCCTGGTGAGCGGGAGGGACCGAGGATGAGCTCTGGGGTAGGAAGGTGGAGCCGGAGCAGAGGGAGCGGGGGCGGGGCTTGGAGACAAATGACAGGGGAAGTCCAGGAGAGGTAACTAGAACCGTGAAAGCCGCCGAGACGCTGCAGGGGACACCAGAGGGCTAAATTAGCAACTCAGGGATTAGCGGTTTGGAGAGCCGGGAGAGTGAGGACTGAGGGGGAGAGAGGGCGATAAGCAGAGTATTCTAAGGAAAGGTTTAGTAAAGAGGACTATGGAGAGTGTTATAAAGAGGGAGCATTTAGAGAACCGAAACAAGAAGGGCACTCCAGCCATGCCTTTCGTGACTGACCAGCATGAATCCTCTTCCGCAGCTCTGAAGGAGGCCTGGGGAAGAGGGAAGAAACAGGGAATAGAAAAGTGAGGTGGGCAAAGCCTAGAGAGGAAGCATTAAGGCTCTTGAAAGCATTAAGGGACATGGCCTGGGGTCCCAAGAGGAGATAAGAGTAGGGAGTTTTTCCCACAGTCTTCTTGATCTTTTGTCCCTTTCTCCAACTCCCGCTAGATGCCCGCCAGGGATGGCTGGCTGCCCTGCAGGACCAAAGCATTCTTGTCCCCCTGGCTTGGGATCTGGGGCTCCTGCTACTATTTGTGGGGCAACACAGCCTCATGGCAACTGAGACAGTGAAGTCATGGATGTCCCGGTACTTTGGGGTCCTTCAGAGGTCTCTGTACGTGGCATGCACTGCCCTGGCCTTGCAGGTATGAAGCCCTGGCAACTGAGTCCTCAAGGGAAACAATCTGTGGGAAGGATTCCGTCGACCGGAGAGGCAAGGACCTTAGGCTTCTGATAAAACATGGGTTTAGGAGGAGAACTAAGGGTGTTCAGGACTGTAATCTCAGCTCCCATTCCTCCACAGCACATATCCTACTTTTTATCAAGAATGGTGTACTGCTTGTCATTCCCCGAGCATGATATGTGCATTCTCACCGTTGCAACTTTGTTCACGTTGTCCTGCTTGAGATTCCCTTGTTAGCTCCTCTTCAGTCTTATCCTGTCTTCAAAAGCACTTCCCTAGGTCACAAGAGAAAGCTTCCCAGTTAGTACTCATCTGTTTCTCAGTGGGTGCTTGGCCTAGGCTACTTTGTGTACCTATCTGGTGACTCTCATCCATTCTTTAAGTCCTCAGAGTACAGACAAGTCATTCTTACATACTTGGGACCCCACCCAGTACCCTCCACATGTTGAACATTCTCATGGTAGAGGCGGGGAGAGCAGCTGGCCAGCCTGGGATGGGGGCAGCCTCTGGGTCTAGGTCTTTCAAGGGTGGGCTGCTGGGATACCCAGTCCCTCATCCTCCTTCAGCTGGTGATGCGGTACTGGGAGCCCGTGCCCAGGGGCCCCGTGTTGTGGGAGGCTCGGGCCGAGCCATGGGCCACTTGGGTGCCCCTCCTCTGCTTTGTGCTCCACGTCATTTCCTGGCTCCTCATCTTCAGCATCCTTCTCGTCTTTGACTACGCAGAGCTCATGGGCCTCAAACAGGTGAGGCTCCCAGATCCCTACCCCAAACCTCTGATCCTTTCTAGAATACCTCTTTCCCCTCCAAGGATGTCCCTCCTCCTCCCCTACTCTTCCACCTGCCTCTTGCTTTTGACTCCCTCACCTCCCTTTCTTGTAAGATAGTCTCCCCTTAGCCCTCGCTCAAAGGCCAGAAACCATGGGCTTCCTGGGCCTGGGGAAGTTTCATGGACCAGAGATGAGGGTCAGGGACCCCAGTCTCAGAAGGGTGGTTCCTGGGCCTGCGTTATAGAAAGGAGGGTGCCTGGAAGGGGAGGAAAGAGGCAGCTAAGTTGCGACAAGGGCTTGACTCCATTTCTAAGCCATTCTCCCTCTCTTAGGTGTACTACCATGTGCTGGGGCTGGGCGAGCCTCTGGCCCTGAAGTCTCCCCGGGCTCTGAGACTCTTCTCCCACCTGCGCCACCCAGTGTGTGTGGAGCTGCTGACTGTGCTATGGGTGGTGCCCACCCTGGGCACTGACCGCCTCCTCCTTGCTCTCCTCCTTACCCTCTACCTGGGCCTGGCTCACGGACTTGACCAGCAAGATCTCCGCTACCTCCGGGCCCAGCTGCAAAGAAAACTCCACTTGCTCTCCCGGCCCCAGGACGGGGAGGCCGAGTGAGGGGCTAACCCTCGTTCTAAGCCCTGTACTTCCTTTTCCCCTCCAATTCCAAATCCCCTTAACATCCAGGCCTTGGCTGCTTCAGACCAGAGGCCCAAATCCATGGACTGAAGGAGCTGTCCCTTCCCTTGTTTGAGCCTCCACTCCTTGGGTCCAGCTCCATATCTTAAATTCTGAGTTTCAGCCATTGGACTCCAAGGGCCGCTTCTCACCAGCCAGGAAGAGGGAGTGGGGAACTTATCTGTCTCCTCAGAGTTTAGGGCTTGACCCTCCATTAACAACCTCCTCACAAGGAGAAGGGTCTGGCCTGACCACTCCCCTGGTCCTATTTCTGGCCTCTGCGCCTCAAGGATCCTCTTCTCCACGTCTAGCTCCCCTCCTAGGAGCTGGACCAAGATCCGCAAGTTTGACGATAGTGGCTGCCCCATCAGGCTCCACACCTTGCAGCTGCGGCCCAGCCCCACTGTCTGGCCTTTCCAGCTCCCTAGGCCCTGCCCCTGGGCTCCAGACTCATGAACCTAGTTGAGCAGATTCTCCTGCTCTTAATTCGGGTGACTAAGGGCTCCCTGCTCTCCCGAGTAACTCGCGCTACAGGAAAATAAAATTCAGCCTGGTTTTTCTACGTGTAGCATGCAGTCTGTCAGTGTCTCTCAAGCTGCAGGGCTGCCTCTGGGAAGGACAGGCGAGCCAGACTCGAGTCTGGGCATCGGCCGCGCCCTCTGATGACCGCTGGGTGGCGGCCACTCCCCGCGGACCGCCCCACCCCCCTTCCCGGAGCACCCGGTCTCCCTTCCTCCAAATCCCCCAATTTCCTCGCTGCAGACCTGGGGACCCTCGGCAGATAGGTTGAAGCGGAAGAGTGGGGCAGCGGCTCGGGTAAGGGAGCTAGCTTCCAAAACCGTTGGCTTCCGAGCGCCGCTCCTGCTGCCGCCCCCTCCCTACGGGTCCCCCGCAGCCCGGCGGCCGCCCCGGCCCCCACGGTAACAAAGGCTGGCCCGGGAAGGCAAATGCGTGGGGAGGAGCGGCAAGAGATGGGAAGGGCGGGCCCGGCTCGGAGCAGCTGCCGCTTCCTCCCCAAGTCCCTCGAGGGGCCTGAGTCACGGGCCACCGCCCTGGGTTGGCGAGCTGGGGGCGGAGGTCTGGACACCTGGGTTATCCGGGAGCCGGGTGAGAAACCCTGGGGACAGACGTCGGAGGGCCAGGGCTGGCGGCGGGAAGAGAGGAGACCCGGAGCCGAGTCCCACGCGGGGTCGGAGGGAGCGAGGCTCCGCCCCCTCGCCCGGCTCCGCCCCGCGCCCCCTTCCCTCTCCCCATTGTCCTCAGACAAAGCGGCCGTCTCCCCCCGCCCGGTCCCCTGGTCTCTGTCTCCGTCCCTCCTCCTTGGCTCCCTCTTTCCGTCCTCCTCTCCCTCCCTCCTCCCCTCCCTCCTGTCTCCGGATCTCCCTCGATCCCTCTCTCCTCCTCTTCCTCTCTCCTCCTCTCTCCGGACGTCAGGCTCCTTCGCACCCCCTCCCCTGGGAGCCCCGCGGCGTGTGAGTTGACTGAGGGGCTTCAGCCTTGGGGAGGGGGTGTCTCCTCTCCCGTCCCCGCTCCCGTCCCCGGCCCGAACCTTGGGCTGTCTCCTCTTTGTGCCGAGATTGCCTGTCTGTGCGGTCAGAGCCGGGTGGGGATGGCCGGCTATGTCGGGGTTCCGTGAGAGCCAAGACCCGGGCACAGGACTGGCAGGCTCCGGAAAAAAGAGGTGTGGGGCCGGTGCTCCGCACGCCTGGGTCCCGGGGCACCGCCGGTAGGGGAGGCAGGCGGTGGTGCCGGGACCGCGTTAGGGTGGGGGTGGACGCCAGGGTTCTGGGAACGTGCTGGCAGGTCCGACACCCGGGTTCCGAAAGTCCCCGGGGGAGGGTATTTCCCCTGACCCGCCTCGGGGCGGAGTGCGGGGCGGAGGGGAACGCGCCGGGCTGCAGCCGCGGAACCCCCTCGCCCCTCTGCCTCCCTGACTTCCCCTTCTCCCTTAGACCTCTCCACTCTCCGCTCTCCCACCTCCCCGACACCCCCTCAGGTCCCAGTGCCCCCTCTCCGGCGGGATTCCCTGACCTCTCTTCCCACTCTCACCGCTCCTGGGGTAGCGGTGAGGCAACCTCGCCTGGACCCTGTCCCCCTCACGTCCAGCCTCTCCTTTCTCTCTTCGCCCGCGCGCCAACTTCTCTCGTTTTTCTCTCTTCTCACATCCCGGGAACTGTCTCTGATACCCATAACCTGTACTGACAAATCTGACTCCTGCCTCTTTGCCCTGAATCTCCACTCTTCCTCTCAACCCATCCCCCGACTGCCATCAACTTGACTCTTAGTTTCCCCTTCACTTTCTCAGCTTTCCTCCTTTCTCTGCTCCCCGCTCTTTCCCTCTGTCCTCACCCTCAGCTCCTCTGCCCTCCTCTGTGTCCCACCTCTCCGCTCCACTACCTCCCCTCCCACCCCCATTCGCACCCTCTGGGCCTCTCTGGAGCCTCTCCTTCCTGTTCTCTGCCCCCAGCGTTCCCCACCCTCCCCAAGGGGACCATGGCCACCATCCCAGACTGGAAGCTACAGCTGCTAGCCCGGCGCCGGCAGGAGGAGGCAGCCGTTCGTGGCCGGGAGAAGGCAGAGCAGGAGCGGCTGTCCCAGATGCCAGCCTGGAAGCGGGGGCTTCTGGAGCGCCGCCGGGCCAAGCTTGGTCTGTCTCCCGGGGAGCCTAGCCCTGCGCCTGGGACTACGGAGGCTGGACCTCCAGACCCAGACGAGTCTGCTGTCCTCCTGGAGGCCATTGGGCCAGTGCACCAGAACCGATTTATTCGGCAAGAGCGCCAGCAGCAGCAACAGCAGCGGAGTGAAGAGCTACTTGCAGAGAGACGGCCTGGGTCTTTAGAGGCCTGGGAGCGGAGACTCAGCCCTGGGGAGATGCGGGATCAGAGCCCCAAGGGAAGAGAGTCAAGAGAAGAGCGGCTCAGTCCCAGGGAAGCCAGAGAGAGGAGGCTGGGGATAGGGGGAGCTCGAGAGTCGAGCCCCAGGCCTGTGGAGGCTCGAGACTGGAGGCAGAGCCCAGGAGAGGCTGGAGACAGGAGCTCCAGACTGTCAGAGGTGAGGAAATGGAGGCTGAGCCCTGGAGAAACTCCAGAGCGGAGTCTGAGACTGGCAGAGCCTCAAGAACAAAGCCCCAGGAGAAAAGAGGTGGTGGAAAATAGACTGAGCCCGGTGGAGTCTGACAACCAGAAGTTGGGCCTGACAGAGGCCCATAAATGGACGCCTGACTCCAGAGAGTCTCAGGAACAGAGTTGGGTACAACCGGAGGCATCAGAGTGGAGGCTGAGCTCAGGAGAAGAAAGAAAAGACTGCTCAGAGGAATGTGGGAGACAAGAAGAGAGGCCAAGTCCAAGGATGGTCCCAGAAGAGATTACAGCGTCGTCAGAGACCCTGACAAGGGAGGCTCCAGACATCAGTTCTGGAGGAGTGGAGGCAGCAGAACAGAGGCCCACCCCTGCGGAGGATGGCGAGAGGGGCTTGAGGCTGACAGAAGGGTGGAAATGGACCCTGAACTCTGGGAAGGCTCGAGACTGGACACCCAGGGACACAGAGACTCAAACTCAGAAACCAGACCCTCCAGAGTCTGCCGAGAAGCACCTGAGTCCTCTCGCTGCAGAGGCTGGAGAAGGGGAAGCTGAGAAGGAGGAGGCAGGGGCTCAGGGCAGGCCTCTGAGCGCCCTGCAGAACCGCTGCTCTGTGCCCTCCCCCCTCTCACCAGAGGACGCTGGGACTGGAGGCTCTAGACAGCAGGAAGAGGAAGCAGGGGAACTCCGGCCCCCACCAGCAGCCCCTCTGTCTCCCCCAACAGGGCCAGGGGTGGGGGCCCCCCGCCGCAGCGGACACACCTTCACAGTCAACCCCCGGCGGTCCGTGCCCCCTGCAGCCCCTGCCACTCCGGCCAGCCCAGCCACAGCTGACGCTGCAGTCGCTGGGGCTGGGAAGAAGCGGTACCCAACTGCTGAGGAGATCTTGGTTCTGGGGGGCTACCTCCGCCTCGACCGCAGCTGCCTTGTCAAGGGGTCCCCTGAAAGGCACCACAAACAGGTAGGGAGCAGCCAAGTCAGACTCCTCAGAAGCCCACTTGTCGGCTCTCTGTGGGCTCCTGTCTCTGTCTCATACGCCTGTATTCTTGTCTTGGTCTATGCGTTCTTGTTGATTCCTGCCACCACTCTTCCTCCCCTGCGCACACACCCTTCCTTCTTCCTTCTCGTAGCCCTTCTTTTCCATTCACTTCCCAGCCCAAGGAGGCTGCCCCGCAAGCAAGCGCTGTCCTGGGTGTGTCCCTCTCAGGCTGTACCCAGGCTGCTCACCCTCTGTTCCCTCAGGCTCTGAGCCCCCAGCCCCCCAGTTCTTTCCATTGCTGACTCTGTGACCCAACCCAGGCCATCTGGTGGGAGACCTGAGCTGAGGCCACAGCCTGGAGCCTGTGAGGGCAGGGTCCGCAGGGCAAAAGCACTTCCAGCCTTCCAGCGGGGAGGATGTCGGGGCGGAAAGCCTGGGGAGGTGGAGGGGTGGCTTTGGGCTTGTAGGGATAAGTGAGCGGAGGAGGGTCTCACAGACCCGAGGACGAGGGGTGCGGAGGAGGGACACCGCAGGACAGCAGGGGGAGGGGAGTGGAACAGGGCTGGCCAAGGAGCAGAGAAGGCTTTCGAACCCCGAGTCTGCCCCATGGGAGAGACGCACACAGAGGCCATTTGAAGTGGGTGACCTCGAGGTTGCACACCCCCAGCTGGGCTGCTGCTTCAGACAGTACTCCCTTCTCTCTTGGGACAAGAAAAGCCTTCTCCTCTTCCAAAATACCCCCTCGCCATTCCCTCCCTGTCCTTCCTCCCTGGGCTTCCCCTCCCTCCCCAGAACTGGCTCAGCAGTTGGTTTTCCCCTCTCTTCCTGCCATCCCGGCCTCTCCCTCCTCTTGGGGTAGAAAGAGAAGTGAATTTGGAGGCACAGTGCTGAGAGCAGGGAGGACAAAGGGAAGTCCTTCCTCCCTGGGCTTCCCCTCCCTCCCCAGAACTGGCTCAGCAGTTGGTTTTCCCCTCTCTTCCTGCCATCCCGGCCTCTCCCTCCTCTTGGGGTAGAAAGAGAAGTGAATTTGGAGGCACAGTGCTGAGAGCAGGGAGGACAAAGGGA
>NW_020172595.1:975234-975953 GCF_003031525.2 Neophocaena asiaeorientalis asiaeorientalis
AAACAGCCCAGCTGTCAGCCAAGCAGACTTCTCCCCCTGGCCCTGGCCCGGCAACAGCCAAGCTGTCAGCCAAGCAGACTTCTCCCCCTGGCCCTGGCCCACGTCCTTCCCCACACACCAGTTTCCAGCTTGAAAAACTCTAAGGAAAGAGAGGGCTCTGCATCTAACATCTCTCCAGAGACTGGGAAGACCTTCCTAGTCTCCAGTTCTCATCTCATGTGTGACATCCTCAGACTTGTTTTTTGTGTCCTCAGTATCAGTGGGAAAGCACAGGGACCAAAGCTCAGGGTCACTTGAGACCCCAGTTCATCTTCACATGAAGCTTAAGCTCCCATCCCTGAGCTATGGTCCCTGAGTCTGTCCTGAGCTCTCGGACTGCTACCAGCCCCTTCCCCTTCAGGCTGGGCAGATGCAAGGAAGTAGGTGAGGAACGACCAGGGCGAGGTGTTCAGAGAAGTCACTTCCTGCTGTAGAGGTTGGCTTGTGCCTCTGGAGAGGAACAAAGAGGAGAAGGCGTGAATTTGGGGGCCCAAAGCCCAGGGACTGTCTGAGCGCAGGGCAGGACCTGTGAGGGTGACCATACCTAGGTCAGGGAGCAGGGGAGCCGGAAGCAGATCGCCCAAACAGGAAGCCTGGTGGGGGGGCAGCCGGAAGGCTGGTGGGGCTGAGTGGCAAATGCAGGGCCACGGGCCTGCCAGAACTGTGCTCAGGATGTGGTG
>NW_020172595.1:976010-979585 GCF_003031525.2 Neophocaena asiaeorientalis asiaeorientalis
CTTCCCCTCGGCCCTCCCTCAGGCCTTCTCCACTCGCCCAGCACCCTGCTCATCAGGGACAGGCATGTCCTGTCCCCAGCTGCCAGATCAGGAATATGAGGACCCTGCCACCCAACACTGCCCCCCTTCCCTAAATAACTCCTGTTTTGCAGGCTAATTCCATCAAATGTATCCCTGCCACTGAGAGAGAAATCCCAGCCCTGCCCCTGGAGCCCAGGGGTTGGGCTGTGGCTGGTGCCCTTCCCCAGAGGCCCCTCTGGCAGGGAGACCAGCCCCTCCCCTCTCCAGCCCCCTTGTGACCTTATATAGCTGATGAGAGGAGTGAGTCACCCCCTCCGTACCCCCCACCCCCACACGCCCCATGCAGGCTGTGCATTCCTGAGAAGCCCAGTCAGAAGCTGGGGCGGGTGGTGAGGAGGGAAGCAGGGTGGGGGGAGAGAGACAAACGTGGAGGGAGAGCAAATAAAATGGATCCTTTTCCAGAGCAGATAATAAACTACGCAGCTTGTTATCTCAAAAGGTGATATGAAAAGAAAACCGAAATGGGTTCCCAGAAGTTTGGGTAAATCTGTCAGCAATAGAATTAGTTCCTTTTGAGAAACTGGGATATAAAGGGGTCTGGTTCCTGTCACTTGATTCTACCAGCCAGCTGTTCCACAGACACAGACTGGGGGTTGACTGTGTACAGACTGGACTGACCCCGCCCCCAGTATTCCCCCAGTGTTGGTCCTCTGTTGGGACCACATCTGAGGTCTGGATGAAGCCTTCCTTACCCATTGTGGCAACTTCCACGTTTCTGTTGACAGCAGACACAAATAAGTAAACAAATAAGTAAATTCTCTGGTAGGTTAGGTTAGAAGGTGGTAAGTGATTATGGGAAAACATTAGAACAGGGACAAGTGGAACCTAGAGGGCCAGGAGGTAGGAGGAGCAAATATGACAACTTTATAATAGCATGATGCAGAGAGAGGGAGCCATGGCTATATTTGGGGGAAGAGTGTTCCAGGCGGAGGGAACAGCCAGTGCAAAGGCCCTGAGGTAAGAGTGCCCCTGGTGGGGCTGGAGGAAATCACAGCCAATGTGGCTGGAGTGGAGGAGGATGCTGGAGAGGAGTGGGGAGAGGCACACTGGCAGCCCCCTGTAGGCCTTGGCCAGTCTCTGGCTTTTGCTCCCAGTGAGGTAGGGGCCAATGCCAGGTTTGGACCCAGGGAGTGACACACACAGTCTCTGAGTTCTAGCTTCCCTCAGGGACCCAGGTGTTAGCAACCACCTGTCCAGCCACCAGCCTGGTTTCTCTCCTCACCCCAGTCCCTGCAGAGACTCAGGGGTGCTGGGCTGCAGCCCCGAGTTTCTCAGACGCCAGAGGAGGCCTGGGGAGATCATCTGGACCTTTCTGAGCAGTTCACATGGAATCCTCCTGTTTGTCTCCTTAATCGCTTTGGCTCCCAGAGTTAATCCCACCCTGCCCCTTCCCCCTGAGCTTCTTAGGAGGGCAAAGGGGAAGGGTAAAAAGGTAGTAAGAGCAGCTGGGGCTTGCCTGCTCTTGAGACAGTATGTTTAGGAAGGATTTTCTGCCCTGTCCAGATCCCTTCTGGTCATTTGCCTCTGTCTCTGCACGTCCCTTCTGGTGCACTCTCCACCCCCATGCCATGTTTGCCCGGACTTTCCTCTCTGCCCCTGTCACCTCCCCCAGCTGCACCTTTCAGGCACTCAGGCTCATCTTCTCCCTGTGTTTTGGGGAGAGTCTCTTTTCCTCTGGGCTTTTCTGTTCGTCTCCGCTCCCCTCTCAGACCCAAGACCCTTTCCTGTGGGTCCACTCCAGCTGGAGGAGGGGAGTGAGGGGGGTGAAAGGGGCTGGTGACCAGGGTCCTGGGTTTCCCCCAACATCAAGGGGCCGAGGCTATGGAAACTATTGTGCCTGTCTTTGCTTTTGGTGGGGATTCCTCCCAGCCAGCTCTTTCCAGCTCTTTTCAAACCTCACCTCCTCTGGGTAGCCGTCCTGATTGCTCCCAGGGTGCCCAAAGACTCAGTTCTGATCATAGGACTTATCTCCATGTTTTTAATTTGTTTTTACGCTTCTACCTCCCACACTCTAAAACCAGAACCTTGGTCCTGGGTTACTCACTTCTGCCACCTGGGCCCCCGCCAAAGCTCAGGTCAAAGTCAATGTTTCTGAAATAATATGATTGAAGAGGGAAAATCTGGGACTGGAGAGAGAGTACTGCAAGGACAACTGGCTTCCAGAGTGGCTGGGGAGGACAAAGTCAGCGAGTGCCCAAATCCAGTCCCCACTCTCCATCCTGCACCTGTTACCCTGCGGGCTTCCCCCTGCTGACCTCGCCTCCTCCCCCCTTTCTCTCCCACCCTCAGCTCAAGATCTCCTTCAGCGAGACAGCCCTGGAGACCACGTACCAATACCCCTCCGAGAGTTCGGTGCTGGAGGAGCTGGGCCCCGAACCTGAGGCCCCCAGTGTCTCCAGTCCCCCAGCGGCCCAACCCGACGACGAAGAGGATGAGGAGGAACTGCTACTGCTGCAGCCAGAGCTCCAGGGCGGGCTGCGCACCAAGGCCCTGATAGTGGGTGAGCGCGGGCTCCGCCGGCCCGAGGGCGCCCCCTGGTGTTCGGAGTGGGCACTGCGGTCCAGGAGGGAGGGGGAGGATTTAATGTTGGCGCTTGGAAGCGTCTTGGCAGGGCCTCTAGCCCAACTGCTCCTTTCACAGATGGGAAAACGGAGGTCTTGGGAAGCGAAGTGCACGTGAGGTCTCCATATTTCAAAACCAGGCCTCTTTCTGAGCGCTCTAGTGTGGTTAAAAACACAGCGTTTGGATCAGACAGGCCTGAGTTTGCATTCCATCTTGTCTCTTAATTGTGGTGTGACCTCAGGGAAATCACCTGACCTCTGGCCTCAGTTTATTATTGTGAAATGGGGTTAATAATAACTACCTCTTGGAATTGTTGGGAGGGTTAAGTAATTTTTGTAGAACACCTAGGAACTACGGCTGGACGTCAAATTACTTAACCTCTCCTGGGGGTTATTGTGAGATTAAACGAGTTATGAGAATGGCTGGCACAGAATCCAGGCTAAATGAGTGATGGCTGTTACTAGTAGTAACAGGCACTCAGGATGTGGAAGATATTATAAGATTTCCTACATGCCAACTGGCCTTCAGTGTGGGCAGTGGGTCGGGAAGGCGGGAAGCAGAGACCCTCACTCATTCTCTATCCTTATTGCCTCCTCTCCCACAGATGAGTCTTGCCGGAGGTGACCCTCTTCCAACACTGGGATATACCTCCCTCCTTCCCAGAACTGAAGATCCTGGACCCCAGAAGATTCAGAGCAGACAGACCTTGAACATGAGACTGGCAGGGAAGGGCAACCAACATCTTCCAACTTGCTTTCCTCATCCTGTTTCTGGGGGCGGAGGCAACCGCACAGTTTCCACCCGCATCAGACATGCTGGTGCATCCTAGGTGATCCAAGATCCCCATCAAGTCCTGGGGAGGAGCACAGAACTCACGGGGTGCAGTGGGGGGGTACGGATGGAGCACCCTCTCCATCTCCATGGGCAGGGTA
>NW_020172595.1:979596-983209 GCF_003031525.2 Neophocaena asiaeorientalis asiaeorientalis
AGGTCCCTGGGGGACCTGGCCCCCACTGCATTTACAGGCACCTCTCCCTCCTGTTCCTTAGGTCACTGCCCCTTTGTTTACAGCGCCTGCCTCCTCTCTTGACCACAGCCTGGTTTACAAAATCCCCCAGTTCCCAGCCCCACCTGCCAAAGTCCCAGGTTTACAAGCCACGTCTACTTGTGTGTCCACATAGAATCCTCTCCCCTGTCCTCTGAAGTCACCTCGTTGGGGTGACCTGGGGGTATGGCTTCCTCCACCTTTGCTCAGTATTACTGTCTCAGTTTTCCCCAAGAGGGAAGGCTGGGAACCTTAACTCTGTATCCCCCTCTAGTTATTTAATTCTGTTCCTCCTAGTGGTTCACAATTGAACTGAATTGCGAGGGTGTGGGGTGAGTAATGAGGCGCCTCAACTTTCTTCCCCCAATTCTCCTTCCTTCTCAATTGCCTGTTTTTTTTGGTTTTGTTTGTCTTTTTTTAACTTTCCGTAATAAAGTGGAGCTCTCTCCGACTCTCCTGCTGCTGTTTCTTTAGAAAAAGTGCATGTTGGGGGTGGGGTGGGCTCTGGGCTCCTCATTCCAGGCCTCTCCCTCCCATCTTCTTAGCCGTGAAGAGGAAGCAGCCACGGCTGTGGGAGGGGAAAATGACGAAGGTGAACCAGGAACTCAGCAATGACTTGTAGAAAGGGCTCTGGGAGAGCCTGGCACTGGTTTCTCAAAGGACTAGCAGGCGAAGGACTGGATTTTTGTTGTTGTTGTTTCTTTGTTTGTTTGTTTGTTTTTGGCCTCACAGTTTGCAGCATCTCAGTTCCTCGACCAGGGATTGAACCTGGGCCTCTGCGGTGAAATCGCCAAATCCAAATCCCTAGACCACCAAGGAACTCCCTGTTTTTTTTTTAATTCTCTTTTTTTTTAATTAAATTTTTTTTTTTTAGTCTAGGGTTGGTTTGAGAAAGGGCAGTTGAAGCATCCACTAGACTGGAAGCACCATGAGGACAAACTGTATTGGTTGGGTTTACTGCAGCATCCCCATGCCTGGCACCTCGTAGACACAAAAATTTATTTTTAAAATGAATGACTGAGCAAATGAATGAAAAGATGAAAAGAGCCAAAAACTTGGAAGCAAAGGACACTCTGAATTGAAGGATTCTGGTATTCAGAAACCTAGTGCAATGCAAGCAGCCAGATAGTATGTGATTAGTAGTGGCTAATCCAGAGGATTTTACTCCAAGACTCAGGACCATAAATAAGTCTCCTGAAATTGCTGCAAGTATAGTGTATGTACAGAAGTGCAGATTCCTCAAAAGGGTCTCCTCTGATAGACAATGGGATAATTCATGGCTTTGTGGCCCAAGTGTAGTTGGTACTGGGAGGTTTCCCCATTTCAATGAATTTTTATTTTCTACAAATGTAGAATATCTGTATCTTACTTATCAGTCTTTTTTTTTTTTTTTTAAGTTCTCCAGGCTAATAAAGACATGGTTAAGTAGTTGTAGTCCTTCTATCACTAGAGGATGCTCCTCTCAGACTAGTCAGAGGAGATTCCTTCTTTATTAAAAACAAAGTGTATTAGACAAATTGATCTTAAACATATGCCAAAGGTCTTTAATTTACCAGCAAGGGAACAAGCAAGGTGTCAATAGAATGAGCCACTTCAGAGAGGATGGGGGTAGGAGGGAAACAGGATACTTACCTTAGTAGCTAATTAGGTAAAGATCCTAATCAGTTGTGGCCCAGGAAAGCAGAAGCAAGAGGCTCTGAGGTGCCAGGGGTGTCCACAGTCCATTTCAGAAATAGAAAGCAGTGCATTCAATAAGTTAATGAAGGCTTCCCTGGTGGTGCAGTGGTTAAGAATTCACCTGCCAATGCACGGGACACGGGTTCGAGGCCTAGCCCAGGAAGATCCCACATGCTGTCGAACGACTAAGGGCATGCACCACACTACTGAGCCTGCGGTCTAGAGCCCATGTGCCACAACTACTGAGCCCGTGCGCCTAGAGCCGGTGCTCCGCAATAAGAGAAGCCACTGCAATGACAAGCCGGCGCCGCCGCTCGCCGCAACCACAGTAAGCCTGCGTGCAGCAACGAAGACCCAACGCAGCCAAAAATAAAAATAAACAAATTTTGAAAAAAGAAAGAAGCCAATGATGTGGAGCTACCTGTGGCTGTTAATTGGAATAACAAATGTTTCTTTTCCCAGCGTAGTGTCGATAAATACAATTAATTGTAAAAGTATGAAGCAGGATCAAACAGAGGACGGCAGAGTCAAGCAGCAAACTCTGCTTATTTAAAATTAAGCAGTCACCAGTGAGTTTCTCAAGCAGTTAGCCAAAAAAAAAAATGCTGAATACAGTTTGCACATTCCTTAGTGTGCAGATCTTTTAAAATAACTTCCAGAGACAGCGCCAAGAAAAGAGGGCACCTTTATTTTTTCTCCACATCCCAAGTCTTCTCCTGCCTGGAGTCCTCTTTTAAGCCTAACCTGTATTCACTTCTGCGGAAAGTACCAGTCCTAGCAAAGATCACTTCTAATCAGCACGGCCTAATCTGTAATAAGCATGGACCTGATCCTCTAATTTGAAAGACTGCCCAACCAGCCGCGCGCGCGTGCGCACACACACACATACACCTTACATTATTTTTGGCTCCATGGAACTTACATGTCTATTTATTTATTTATTTTTGCGGTACTCAGCCCTCTCACTGTTGTGGCCTCTCCCGTTGCGGAGCACAGGCTCCGGACGCGCAGGCTCAGCGGCCATGGCTCACGGGCCCAGCCGCTCACGCGGCATGTGGGATCTTCCCGGATCGGGGCACGAACCCGCATCCCCTGCATCGGCAGGCGGACTCTCAACCACTGCGCCACCAGAGAAGCCCACATGTTCTATTTTTTATGTATCTTGTCTCCGCCCCCCTCAAGCCACTGTAAATTCTGTGAGGGACTTGTTTCTGATTTGTTCTTTGGTATATCCCCGGAACTAAAACTGCCTAGCACACATTAGGCTCTCAGCATTTGTGGAATGAAATGAGTGAGTGTAACACCCAGGAGTGACCAACAGAGGGCGAAAGAGAGATTCAGTGGGGGAGGAAATGAAAATGTTTTATCCTAAGCTTCGAGTACAATTCCGCAAGATTTGACTTCGCTCGGCCACCGTAGTGCTTAGGCCGGAAAAAGTGCAGCTACTTCCGGCTTCCGAGGTCCGGGAAGATTGCTTTGGGCTGTCGTAAACCGAACCCCCAGGTCCTAAGGCAGCTTCTTTGTGGAACAGAGGCTCCGGCCCGGGGCTTAAGGCCTCCGGGTGACCCGCCCGGCCGCCAGCAAGGCTGCTCGAGACACTTTCAGGGCCGGGAATAGGGAGCGTGAGTCGCCATGGCGACGCCGGCGGGGCTGGAGCGCTGGGTGCAAGACGAGCTGCACTCGGTGCTGGGACTGAGCGAGCGGCATGTGGCCCAGTTCCTCATCGGTACCGCGCAGCGCTGCGCCTCGGCAGAGGAGTTCGTGCAGCGCTTGAGAGACACCGATACCCTGGACGTCAGTGGGCCGGCCCGGGACTTCGCCTTGAGGCTCTGGACCAAGGTGCGGGGTGGGGGTGGGGGGCGGGCATGGGAGCGGCAGG